>NC_056728.1:869933010-869948010 GCF_019279795.1 Protopterus annectens | reverse complement strand
CTAGGTGGGTAATGATGAGACTTTTAGTCTTTAAGAAGTAGTTTTGAAGTGGTTTGTTTTGTATGAGAAAGTTTCTTTGTTTTATAGAAACGAAAGCGCTATTTAATACTGTTCATTAAAGTGAATAGTGAATTAGTTGTTCATCTGCTCGGTTACGCTGGTTTGTGGATTAATAGTTGGCTTTCTTGGTTCGTTGGACTTTTAAGGATTCCCTGCTGGATGCACTGCTGGAGTTGTTGGGTGGGCAGGTTGGTGTGACAAGGTAGATGACTTTTCTGAGTTATTATACAGAATCAGAATTGCATAAACATGATAAGGTCTTGATGTCCTTCAAGGATGCATCTGCAGTCCTTACAAATGGGTTGTCCTGTCGTCAGGCAGCCCTTCGGTCGGCCGGATTCCAAAGTCTGGGTCTGGCCTCGGCTGGTGTCGCACTTCACCTGACGTCATCTCTGCTGGTCTTCGGGTATAAAGGCATCAGCCGACGCCATTTTCCCCAGTCTTTCTTGCCGCGTGGCGCCCGAAGCAGAAGCTGTTCGCAAGTGCCGGTCGGTCAGATCCAGAGATTACTACTACCGAATACTACTTGAAGACTTCTAAAGCTAAGTACCCGTTGGGGACTCTTTCTTGCCTCAGCCGATGTCAGAAAAAGTGAATAACTGTTTAACTTGTGGGAAACAAATACCTCATAAAGATTTCCACTCTTACTGCTTACCTTGTTTAGGCCCAGACCACGACGTAGCAGCTTGTTTAGCCTGTGCTTCCTTCAACCGACGAACGCTTAGGCGTCGGTCGGAGTTTGCTGAACAGTTTTTCGGCTCAGATTTTGCGTACATTATGCCGTCGGATCCTCCGACTACTCAAATTGTTAAAAACGCAAAGAAAAGGACCGACACTCACGGTCCGCGGTTTCGGCGAAACCACGGTTAAGCAAACCACGAGTGTCTCGGTTTCGGCGAAACCGAGCAAACAGGTCAATCTACAGGCGAATCCATGACTACTACCGAGGCCCCTTCTACCTAGTTGAATCGGCCTCTGAAGTTTTGCCTACTAATGTGGTTTCTCCAGAATTATCGGACACCATCCCTTTGGATGTCTCTACCCCAGCACGTGGTGCTGCTAGGCCTCCTGCAGCCATGTCTATAAAGGCCTTTGCCAGGGCTAAAGCAGCCAAAACTGCTAAGTCTGTGCCTGTTAAGCCCCCTCTCACAGGCCCAGTTCCAGTTCCCAAATGTTTACTCTGGCAGAGGATCTCATCTCTTTAATAAGGGATCCCAATCTCACCCAGACAGGGCCTCTCAACCTCCAGAAAAGAGACCTAGAGCAGAGCCCCTGAGCCAGTGTCCTCAGATGACTCTTCTGATGATACAGACAATACAGACCATCCAGAGGCTCCTTTTTCTACTTATGAAGATTCCGATGCTGAAGAATCTATTCCTTCTGCCTCTTCACCAGAGGAATTTTCCTTTGGGGAAACCTTACATGCCATGAGAGAGCAATTCCAATGGCAGGGACAAGATTTCTCAGATTCAAGAAAAAGGCTTAGGACCTTTTTACACTTACCGCAACATAGGCCCTTAGCTATACCTCCAGTTCTTCCTGTTGTGGATGATACATTTAATGATGTTTGCACTGCTCCTGATACTTTACATCCAGCCCCTGCTAAGCCCGATAGGTTTTACAGGGTACCGGACACTCATCACCACTTATACAAGGCTCCTTTTGCAGATCCTGAGACTATCTCCCAGGGACCTAAGGCAGTAGCTTACCTCAGCGAAAACCCTCCCTTCTGAAAGGGAATCCAGGTCCTTAGAGATGGGGTAAAAAGTATACACCTCTGCTACTCTCTCAGCTAGAGCTTTGAACTGTCAGTTTCATATGATCCAATACCAAGAGTTTATGCTTGATCAGTTAACTAAGAAACTGTCCTCTGATGATTCCTTAGATAAGAAATATGTTCTAGAAATGGTGAATAACATTCAGCAGGTTAGTAACCATTCTTTAAAATGTGGCTGTGATGCACTGGAGGCTTCATTTAGATCAGCCATGACTGGCACAGTTATAAGAAGGCATGCATGGTTGAAAGAACAGGTCTTGCTGGATCATGTTAAAGCAAAGCTATTAGATGCTCCTATGGATAAGGTCAGTCTATTTGGTTCTCCTGCCCAACAAGTAATGAAGAAAATGGAAGAGAAGGCAAAATCTGTACAAACAGTTAAAGATTTCCTACAGGTTCAGCCCCCAAGGTTTAGCAGGAACTGGCCTTCCAAAAATTCGTCCTTTCCAGACTCCTCTAAAACTCAGAGAGGCAGGAATAGGCGTTCCAGAGGCAGAAATCAATCCAGAGGAGGTGCCTACAGGGGCGCCAGTGGCAAGGCAATAACCAACGAGGCACAGATACAACCACTACCACTGCAACAGGACAATCACAGTGACTTGACTCACACCGCCTACCAGGGAACAAATAGCAGCACCCTTAGGCGGAAAATTAGCCTTATTTTCAAAAAACTGGCACTATATCACAAAAGACAAGTGGATTTTGCAAACTATAGACCAAGGCTACAGGTTTCACTTCCACACCTTACCAGTAAAAAGAGGAATGCCAAACCTACCACCAAATCAAAAGACAGAAGCTCTAAAACAAATAGCTCAATTAACAAAGATGAGAGCTGTGGAAAGGTACCACCTACAGAACAGGGCAAGGGATTTTACTCCAGACTCTTCCTAGTACCAAGAAAAGAGAAAAGTTGGAGACCTATTCTCGACCTGTCCGCCTAAACACATTCATCATTGTTCCAAAATTCAAAATGCTGACCCTACAGCAACTTCTTCCCATGCTGGGCAAGGGTATTGGCTGGTAACTCTAGATCTCAAGGAGGCATACCTGCACGTCCCCATACCAAATTGCAGAAGATACCTCAGATTTCTTGCAGGATCAGAGCATTATCAATTCTCAGCATTGCCCTTTGGCTTATCTACTGCCCAGAGTGTTCACGAAATGCCTGGCATCAGTAATCGCTCATTGCAGGCTTCAGGAATCAAATTTATCCATACCTGGACGACTGCCTGATACAAGCGGACAACAAAAGCAAGCTGACACAAGACTTACAAAGAGTCATTTGCTTACTACAAGCCCTGGGATACACAGTCAATTTAAAAAAGTCAAGACTGATACCATCCCAAACAAGAACATTCTTGGGTGCAGAATTGGACACAGTAAAACAGATGGCATTCCTAACTGCAGAAAAACAAGAACAACTTCCTCTTTACTTCTTGGCATTAACAAAGCAGAACAAACTAACAGCAAGGAAAGTACTGCAGGCCTTGGGCTTCATGGCATCCTGCATAATCCTGGACCCCATGCCAGACTGCATATGAGAAAGCTACAGTGGTACCTAAAGAATTTATGATCTCAACAAAGGCACAGCTTAGAAACCGAAATACCACTAATCCCATGCCTGAAACAAGAGTTCCTATGGTGGGCTCAGGCATGCCAGTCAAACAGGTTTGTCCTTCCACAACATTCAAACAAGCCAAGCCATCACAACGGACGCCTCAGACCTCGGTTGGGGGGCCCACATGCTGGACAAGTGCATTCAAGGCTTATGGACTCCAGATCAGCTGCACCTGCACATAAATCAAAAAGAAATGCTGGCAGTAAAACTAGCAATCCAGAATTTCAGACCATTCCTCAAAGAAGGCCAATTGATGATAAGGACAGACAACACCACAGTCATGTGGTACATCAACAAACAGGGAGGCACTCATTCATACCCCCTATGCCGAATGGCTCTGGACCTATGGAATATGGCTCTCGGCTACAACATTCAGTTACAGGCAATATTTGTACTGGGAAAAGAAAACATCCTAGCAGACATGTTAAGCAGAACTACCTCGGATGCTCACGAATGGATGCTACACCGGACATCTTCAAGGCCATCACAAAGAAATGGGGAATGCCACAAATAGACCTATTCGCATCCCCACTCAATCACCAGCTCAAGAAATTCTGCACAAGGACATACCACCCACTTGCTTGGAAGGTGGACTCTCTATCCTTCAGTTGGAAAGGCCTGACAGCATATGCATTTCCACCCCTTCCTTTGATGCACAAGGTACTACTGAAAATCAAAGAGGAACGTCCAAGGATAATTCTGATAGCTCCAAATTAGCCAAGACAACATTGGTATCCATTGCTGAGGAGCATGTCTCGGGGGGGGAAACATGGACACTACCCCCGATTCCTTTGATGTTAACTCAGAGCGACTACAACATCCTGCATCCAAACCTGAAAACTCTGCAACTGACTGCCTGGAACATTACATAAGAGCAACTAACCCAGATTTATCCCAAAGGGTTAAAGACATTATTCTTGAGGCCCGCAGACCTTCAACAAGAAGGAACTATGCAGGAAAATGGAAAAGGTTTGTCATTTGGAGTACTGAAAGAGGGAAAGATGTGTCAAAGGTAGATATTGCCAACATCCTGGAGTATTTGGCAGAGCTTCTCCATGCAGGCCTGTCCTATTCATCCATCAAGATACATGCATCAGCTATTTCTGCAGAATACAGCTTGATCCCCTGTCTTCTCACATCCTCTACTCAGGCAGTTCCTGAGAGGAATTAAGAATGTAAAACCTCCTAGGAAACCACCATTACCAGCATGGGACTTGAACTTTGTGCTAGAAAAATTGACACTCCCTCCATTCGAACCAGCAGCAACAGCAGATCTTCAACACCTATCCTGGAAAACTGCTTTCCTACTGGCAATTACTTCAGCAAGAAGGGTTTCAGAACTACAGGCTTTAATGGCAGTACAACCCTTCTAATCTACCATCAAGATAGAGTGTCCATGAGAACTAATCCTACATTTATGCCTAAGGTGGTATCCAGAGTGTCTCTAAACCAGGCTATCCACCTACCTACCTTCTTTCCCAATCCACAGAACAGGGGGGAAAGACTGCTGCATACCTTGGATGTACATAGACTTGCGCTACTACCTGGACAGAACCAAGGGCAATAGAAAAACTGACCAGCTTCTAGTAGCTTATGCAACAGGAAGGGAAGGAAAAGCAATTTCCAAACAGACAATCTCCAAGTGGATAGGAAATTGCATAAGATTCTGTTATTCCTACCATGGAAAGCAAATTCCACAGAACATAAGGCCTCATTCTACAAGGGCTACAGCCACTACCACAGCTTTCTTACGAGGAGTGGCTACCAAGGACATTATTGAGGCGGCTACTTGGACCTCCGTGCATACATTTGCCAAGCATTATAACACCTCTATACTCTAGATCCCGAGCAGGGTTTGCCACTGCTGTTTTGCAAGGGATCCTAACTACACCATAATTCTTCTTCCTCCTCCCCTAGTTTGGCTATGTTATTCTACCCATTTGTAAGGACTGCAGATGCATCCTTGAAGGACATAGTACAGTTTTGTACCTACCATAAATGTAGATGTCCGAACAGGATAGCATCTGCAGTCAGGATTACCCTCCTTCCCCTCTGTGGTACTCCTAGGGTATTTGCCCACCTAATAGCTAGCTGGGGGGGGATCTCTTATGGTGTATTTGTTTGTATATATGTACATACATGCTTATTTTTTGTGTTTGCCTTCTACTTTTTGGAAACATTGGCATTTATCCAAAATTTAGCTATCCAAGAGGGCAACTGGCATCTGGGGCAAGAAACACAAAGGCAAAATGCCGTCGGCTGAAGCCTTTATAGCCGAAGACCAGCAGAGATGACGGGTGAAGTGCGACACCAGCCGAGGCCAGACCCAGACTTTGGAATCCGGCCGACCGAAGGGCTGCCTGACGACAGGACAACCCATTTGTAAGGACTGCAGATGCTATCCTGTTCGGACATCTACATTTATGGTAGGTACAAAACTGTACTTTGTGTCTCATTATGGTGGCTGCCAAAAAAGCAATTACTAGATAGAAAGTAGAAATTAGAATTGAAACCAATTGTACTAGAAGTAATGAATATAGTAATAGAGGTAAACAACAGGAATTGAGATCTTTAGAAAAGGATAGGAGCAAGCTACAGAGAAAAAAATCTGAATTGTGGGAACAATACCAAAAGGAGATGAATGAGCTTTAAAAGAAGGCAGGAGTCAAATGAGCTGTGTAATTTTTGAAAGGGATTGGGTAGATTATAAGTGATATTATATGTTTGCAACTGGGAGTTTGTCAGTATGGCTTGTGATTTAAAGTGCTTGCAACTTGTATTGTGTCAATGTGGTTTGTTTTCATTTATATAAATGTATGATTGCTTGTGTCATAAGTGATGGATTTTTCTTGTTTAAAAAAAGAGGACATGAATTGAATAATTTATGTAATGTTGCTTAGGTTATATGATGTATAGCAATATAGGTGAAGTGTAATGTTTGTAAACGTGAACTTGTTAATACAGTTTGATTACTTTTATAAATGTATATTTGCCTGTGTCACAAGTGGTATTTAAGGTGTTTAAAAAAAACAGTGGAGTGACCAGAGCACGTCTTCTGTGTAAAACACCAGCACAGCATGCCTTTTCCCCATGTTGCTGTTCCTTGAGCTCTTTGAAGTGTTTGATATTTTGGGCAGCTGAGCCCTTCTGAAATGCCTGCATATACCAACTGTCAACTTTCTGAAACTGTTCTCACCTGCTTTGTCCCTTGCTTGGCACAGTGTTCTCAACAGGTGGTTTCAGGTACAAATTATTTTCTGTAGACACCAGTCAACTTAGTTTCTGCACAGTAACATTTTGACTTTCCTGTTTTTAGTAAGTGTGCTTCCATTGGGTAATATTTAACTAAGGAGAGCCCTCTAATACTGTTTTATGCTGATAAGAGGAGGATTTAGAAATCTAGATGCTCATGTGTTTTACATTGTGTTCGTGAAAACTTCTTGGTATTGTATTAATTTTTTTTAAGTAAAAGACTAAAAAGCTATGTCCAGAGAAGACAAAAGGGGAACCCTAGTATATGTGACTGCCCATCCCAGGTTCCCTGTTTGTCACCAGTAAATTACAGCAGGTTAGTGTGTATTTCTCTTGTGCTGAACTGTGAAATATTCTATGTAATATGTTGTTATTGGTGGACCAGGTGTCAGCGCTTATCATATCACCATATGTCATCTTAGAATTAAGCACTGGATACCACAGTCTAACCTGAAGCTATTGAGTCATGTGCTGGTACCTTTCAGGTTTGACTACTGCAGTGCCCTGTGTCTTGGGATGTTCTTCGTGTTTCACTGTTGCAATCATTACATTTGGGTAATCTGCTGGCAGGTTGCCGTCAATCGGCCTGATTAACAAAGTCTTGGGTCCTGCATCGGTTGCTGTCCCTTCTTCCATGACGTCAGGTAGTCAGAGATATAAAACATGCAGCCGACGCCATTACATGAGTCTTTCTTGCCGCACGGTGCCTGAAGCCGAAGCAGTTCGCAAGTGCCAGTCGGCCGACTCCTGAAATTTTCATTTTCGAGTTTCAGAACTGAAGTCTTCAACTAAAAAGCTAAGTACCCCGTTGGGGAAACTTTTTCTTGCTCCTTACCGATGTCAGTAAAAGTTAATAATTGCATTACTTGTGGGAAGCAAATCCCTCATAAAGATTTTCATTTGTACTGTAATTCCTTGCCTAGGCCCTGACCACAACGTACCTTGCTGTCGGTTTTGTGCTAAATTTAACCAACGCACTATTAAACGTCTGTATATTTTGGCCTCTATATATTTTGGCTTGCGCTTTAATTATCCAGAAATGTCGTCTGTTAGCAATCCGACTACCAGAATACCTAAAAAAAACACAGGCTGTCGAGGTCCAAAACTGACCACGCTTCTCCTAAGCCAGTCGCCAGTTCGCCGGTACTCAGTGAGGCGCTTTCACAGCCCCTGATACCCGCAACTTCTGATTCGCAGGCATCTACTGAGACCCATTCGGATTCTGGTATGCCGCGAGATGCTTCAATTATGGAACGCACGGATGTCTCTACCTTAGATGTGTCCGGAGCCGCTGTGCAGGCACCGGCTTCTGAAGGTGTTTTCAGGCCTACAGATTTATATTTTAGACTGACGCCATATTCAAAACTAAGGCCAAAATCTAAATCTATATCTAACAAACCGATGCCTGGGCCACATGTGCAGGCTCCTATGCCTAAAAAACAAATGATCAAAATGACTGAAGATTTAATTACTCTGATCAGGAGTAGCCACCCCCCCCCCCTTCTAAGAGGCCTAGGCAAGACATTGATTATGAATCTTCTGAACAGGATTCTATTTCTTCTGACTCTTCTAATGAACAGGATTTCTCTATCCCTACTTATGAGGACTCTGATGCAGAAGATTCCATTCCTTCTGCTTCTCCCCCTGAGGATTTTTCTTTTGGGGCAACTTTACATACCTTAAGGGAACATTTCCACTAGGAAAGCCAGGATTTCTCTGAATCTAAAAAGAGACTTAGGGATTTTCTTCTTCTTACTCAGCATAGGCCTTTGGCTATACGTCCTGTTCTAGACATTGTTGATGATGTTTTTTCAGAATCTAGTATGGCTCCCGATTCTCTGCCTCCGGCTCCTTGTAAGCCAGACAGATACTACAGGGTTCCTGACTCCCACAAATTCCTTTTCAAAAATGCTATTGCAGATCCTGAAACCATTTCTCAGGGTCCCAAGGACATTAAGGCCTCTACTGCTAAAAATCCTACCCCTTCTCATAGAGATTCCAGGGCACTGGATAGATGGGGTAAGAAGGTTTACACTTCTGCAACCTTGGCAATCAGGGCTTTAAACTGTCAATTTCATATGCTTAAATATCAACAGCATATCATGGCATTGCTTAAACTGAAAATGATGTTAATTTCTGACTGGGTGGAAAATAAAGATTTACAGGATTTATTGCATTCAGCTGAACAAGTTGGAAAACATACTTTGCAATGTGGTTTTGATTCTTTGGAGGCCTCTTGCAGGGCTGCTGTAACTGAGTCTGTGCTAAGAAGGCATCCTTAGCTCAAAGAGCAAACTCTGCCTGATCATGTTAAAGCAAAATTGTTGGATGCTTCTTTGCAACAGGATCATCTCTTTGGTAATAAGGCTGAAGAAGTTTTAAAAAAGATGGAAGATGAAGCTAAATCTATGCAAACTGTGAAAGATTTCTTACAAGTGCAACCTCCAAGATTTAGTAGGCACTGGCCTACTAAGAACTGGTCCTTTTCAGTTCCTTCAAGAGCCACTCAAGTTAAACCCAGACATTCCAAAGGTTCCAGGTTTCAGTCACAAGGGACTTTTAGAACAAAACAATGGGGTGCCTCCTCCTCCAAATCTGGAAACAACAAGGCACCTCCCTATGGTAAACAGTCTCAATGACTTCCCTTTACTCTTACCAAGCACTTACCTTTTAGCCGCCCCTTTGGGGGAACACTGGCACTTCATGCAAGAAACTGGCAACTTATAACCCAGGACAAATGGGTTTTAAATACAGTATCCCAGGGATACAGATTTAATTTCCACACATTGCCAATCCCAAACGGATGGCCAGATCTGCACCCAAATCAGTGGGCAGAGGCCCAGAAACAAGTACTGTCCCTCATAAACATGGGGCTATTCAACCAGTACCAGAAGAGGAAAAGGGACAAGGTTTCTATTCAAGACTTTTACTGATACCCAGAAAAGACAAATCGTGGCGTCCAATTCTGGACTTATCTATTCTAAACACATTTCTGGACATTCCAAAATTCAAGATGCTGACTCTTCAACAGTTACTTCCTATGCTAGGCAAGGATGCCTGGTTGGTAACTCTAGACTTAAGAGGCTTACCTGCATATCCCAAACAGGGAATCTTGCAGAAGATACCTCCACTTCAAAGCAGGCTACTTGCATTACCAGTTCTCTGCACTGCCCTTTGGCTTATCTACTGCGCCCAGGGTCTTCACAAAGTGCCTGGCTCCAGTAATTGCATTTTGCAGACAAAGAAATATTCAAATATATCCATACCTGGACAGCTGTCTAATTCAGGTAGAAAACAGGGACATTCTTCTAAAACATCTGGTGTTTGTAAAAAGGATTCTAGCTTGTCTAGGTACACCATAAACAAAAAGAAATCACAACTGGTACCCTCTCAAAAAATTACATTCCTGGGTGCAAGCTTGAATACAACTGCCCAGATGACTTTCCTTATGCCAGAAAAGCAAATTCATTTGGTAACTTCAAACAGGTGGCCACAAAAACCCTACTATCTGCAAGACAAATTCTGCAAACCTTTGGGTTCATGGCCTCCTGCGTTCTTCTAATTCCATATGCAAGACTGCATATGAGGAAACTTCAGTGGTTCTTAAAAAGTTTATGGAGTCAACATTGTCACAGCCTGGAAACAATGATTCCTATCATACCTTGTCTGCAACTAGAGTTCCTATGGTGGGCAGGGGCCTGCCACCAAAACAAGGGACTGCCATTCACTCCACTCCCTGCCACCCAGACCCTAACTACAGACACATCAGACTATGCTTGGGGGGCTCATCTGGCAAGGAAATGCATTCAGGGCAAATGGAGCCCAAATCAAGTGCACCTTCATATCAATCAAAAAGAGATGCTAGCTGTACAGAATGCACTGACAGCCTTCAAGGACTACCTTCATCCAGGACAATTAATGCTAAAGACAGACAACACCACGGTTATGTGGTACATAAACAAGCAGGGGGATACACACTCTTACCCCCTTTGCAGACTAGCCGGCATTGTGGAACACGGCCTTGACCTATCAAATACAACTACAAGCTCAATTCCTGCCAGGAAAGCTGAATACTCTGGCAGACGAACTAAGCAGAAATCTCATGGACCCACACTAATGGAAACTGGAACCATGGATTTTCAACATGTTGACATGCAAATGGGGGAGTCCAGCCATAGATCTTTCAGCCTCACCCCAGAACTATCAGTTGGACAAACTCTGCACAATAACTCATCACAAAAGAGCCTGGAAAGTGGATGCTCTATCATTCAGCTGGAAAAACCTATCCGTCTATGTTTTTCCCCCTTTGCCTCTGCTTTCCAAAGTTCTACTAAAAGTCCAACAGGACAAACCAAAAATGATTTTGGTTGCTCCAGACTGGCCTCGCCAACACTGGTAGGCACTCCTGCGCAATGGGTGTCACATTCCACCGTGGCACCTGCCTCATACACCTTGCTTACTGTCTCAACAGAACAACCAAATTCTGCACACTCAGCTCCAAACTTTGAATCTTGCAGCATGGCTAATCACCAAAATTCACCCTTAGCATCCCTCAGCAAACCTGTGTCGGATGTCATTTTGGAGGCAAGAAGGCCTGGTACTAGAAAATCTAATGCTGACAAATGGAAAATATTCTGTGCCTGGAATCAATCCCAAGGGATAAGCACAGCAGTGCCCAGTATTCCTCAGATTTTACAGTACTTAACTGAGATGCTTCACAAGGGCCTGTCCTTTTCTTCCATATAAATCCATGCCTCAGCCATTTCAGCTCATTACAATACAGAACCTCCCCTCTTCTCTCATCCTCTGCTAAAGCAGCATCTCAGAGGGGCCAAAAACTTAAGACCACCCAGGAGAGCTCCAACCCCTGCCTGGGACCTCAATTTTGTATTGGAGAAACTCACTCTCCCTCCTTTCGAGCCAGCTGCTACTGCAGACTTAAAATTTCTCTCCTGGAAAACCGCTTTCCTTTTAGCAGTCACTTCAGCTAGAAGGATTTCTGAATTACAGGCTCTTATGGCAGAGGAGCCTTTCATTATTTTTCATGCGGACAGGGTGTCTCTCAGGACCAATCCATCCTTCATGCCTAAGGTAGTATCCAGTGTGGCTCTTAATCAGACAATTCATTTGCCAACTTTCTTTCCCAATCCACAGAACAAGGGGGAGCGGATTTTGCATTCATTGGATGTACACAGACAACTTAGATTTTACTTAAACAGGACAAAATCTCTAAGAAAATCTGAACTGCTGGTGGCATTTGCTGCAGGGGCAGAGGGAAAGGCTATTTCAAAGAAGACTATTTCCAAATGGATAAGCCATTGTATTCATTTCTGTTATATGCACCATGGTAAAACTATCCCCCCAGGGGATCAGATCTCATTCCACCAGGGCTGCATCTACTTCTACAGCCTTTTTCAGAGGTGTTCCTACCTGAGACATTCTAGAAGCTGCTACCTGGAGCTCAGTTCAGACATTCACCAAACATTACCATTTACCTTTCTTCTCTAAATCCAGAACTGGCTTTGCCACTGCTGTCCTGCAGGGCCTTATAGCTGGTCCTAATGCTGTATAAATCCATCCTCCCAACTATAGCTTTGGGAATCTAGCCAAATGTAATGACTGCAACAGTGAAACACAAAGAACATAGTACAGCTGTGTACACTTACCATAAATGTAGATGTTAGAGTGTATTCACTGTTGCAGTCCTGATTACCCTCCCTCCAACCCCCTGTTTTTTCTCTTACTATACCTCTACTTTCCTTTACTATGCCCAAAAGCCTTTTTGGTGTATTTGCTTTTGTTTGGAGGTATATACTTTTGTGTTTTTAATTACTTAAATATTTGGCTCCCCATTTGGGGGGCACCTGATATTTGGGGCAAGAAAAACTGATGTAATGGTGTCGGCTGCATGTTTTATACCCCTGACGACCTGACGTCACGGAAGAAGGGACAGCAACCGACGCAGGACCCAAGACTTTGTTAATCAGGCCGACTGAGGCAACCTGCCAGCAGATTACCCAAATGTAATGACTGCAACAGTGAATACACTCTTAACATCTACATTTATGGTAAGTGTAAAAAACTGTACTTTCTGTGTTGCTGTACTTGCCCACCTGTAGCTAGCACAGCATTCTGCAGGCAGGGTATTGAGTGGAATGTCATCATATCAGCATACGGCTGACAGTTGTGGCTTAGTCATTTTATAAGGTGTTGGTTCTAACTTTTTAGGCACTTACCATGCCAGACTAGTCTTTACCAAAAGAGCTTTTAGGCCCATAAGATTCAATTCACAAACTTAAGTTTGCTGATGTTGATAGACTTCTACTAGTTCCATAGATCTGAGTGAAAGCATCTGGCTGTCAGTCGTTTCTGTTCAACACCAGCACTGTGGAATTCACTGTTTTACCAGCCAGAGGCTTTTGATGCTGAGCTGTATTTTATGAGTTCTGTAAAGTACTTTTCAGGCAGGTGTACATGAGTTTGGAATGAGATTTCAGGCATTAGGTTATTTTAGATTGCATTCAGGCATACACCATCTTGAGTGCTTTTTTGCATATCACAGTCATGTGATAGATGTGATAGCATTGTGTCACATTATTTTATTTATTTATTTAACATTTGTTTGCCAGGATAGTCTAACTGGACAACAAGTGTCCGTTTTAAGCGGAGTCCTGGAGAGAAAAACGTAAGTTTACAGAGAAGAAAAATTTACAAGAGAGACATTACAGAGTAGTAACGTACAAATTGTAGACTTTACAGCAGTTAGTATACAATAAGAGGATATATTACCCCTTTGGGTTGAAAACACAAGTGTACAAAGTATACAATGAGAGTAGATAAGAACCTGGTAGAGCATTGCAAGATATTTCACAATTGAATGAGTATAGTTTCCATATATACATTCAAGCAAATATACATGAAAAGGTGTGTGTGTGTGTGTGTGTGTGTGTGTGTGTATATATATATATATATATATATATATATATATATAAAACATTATGCTTTATAATCAATTGCATAAACCCAATTCCACATTCATCAAAATATTGATTGAATTCAGTAATAACTTGATCATTTAACATGACACCCATAGGTTCCTTAAAGAATCTCAAACCTTTCGGTGCTATTTTCATTGTAATACATTTTTCTAGATACACAGTGGGCAGGATTCACGAAGGCTTACACGGAGTTTGAGTAGTGTAAGCCTCCCGATCCAGGAACAGCCCAAACCTCCGTGTAAGAGACTAGCTAAAATGTCTCTTACACGGACTGGGCGTGGAAATGCTCAATACCTCATTTGCAGCTGAAAGATATGCAAATGAGGTATTTGAGCGATCCAGGAAGCTCAAACCACTCCGTGTAACGGACGTTTTAGCTGCAGAAATGTACTCAGCTGACAACTGAGTACATTTCTGGCTCTAAAATTAGAGCTATGTCAGCTCAAATAAAGTTGCATATGTGTCATCTAGCAGGCCAATGGCCAAATATGTGGCCATTGGCATTAAAAAGTGATGCAAAATTATGTAAAATAACATTTTTTTTTTCGAGAGTTTTGATGTTTAACTGCAGCGCACATCATAAGAGGGTGCGCTGCCTAAAAGTGAAAACTGAAGCTTATAAGCCCACAATTGTGGGTTTTATGTAGTACATGGAATGACAATGCAGGGACTAGCAGACCAAAAACAATATGGCCACCGTGTAGTGGTTGCCAAGGGGGGGAAGCTCAGTGTAAGAGATGTAACTAAACATTACTAGGCAATCCTATGTAAATGAGGGTTACAATACTGAATCACACTGCCACATAGCTAATGAGCACTTTTCGAGTAGTGTAAGAGTTACACAAGGGGGAGGAATAGAGTAAGAGGTAGGTGACATCACGGGGGGGAATGATAGAAATAAATGTATCACATTGGAGAGCAGTGTAACGTGACAGATGACAGACAGACATCAAGGAGAGGCGTGTCCCAACAGAACACTAGGAAAGTCAAGAAATAGAGGTGTACACTATCCCTACACTCAAACTTTCTTGATATACGTGCATCTTGGCGCGTGTAAGGCAGGTTCACCATGTGGGGCGTGTTGCAAACCATTTAAAACGGTTTTTGGCGGGCGTGCAGGTGGCAATGTAAACATCAGGAAGCCTGATGTATAAGGCTGTGTCTTGAGTTTTACCATGAATCAGCCAAGTCCAAACCGTGTAAGTATGTGTGCAGCGTTTAAGTCACTGTGGCGTGCTTATGCTGGTGTGCACATTGCTCCCCTGAGGAAACAGAGAGGAAAAAGGAAACAACCA
>NC_056728.1:869918473-869932510 GCF_019279795.1 Protopterus annectens | reverse complement strand
GTGAGTCTACATTTAAAGGAAGTATATGGCACTTGGAAAACCAGACAAGTATACTATATTTATTAGATGTCACTCTTATACGGGCCACCATTTACTATGCATTGGCGGCCAATAGATTGGCAGATCTAAAGCTAGATACTGTATCTAGGTATGGGGTCAGATAAGAGCAGTTAAAGCAGGCACATAATCCGCATAGAATTAAACTCACACTGTAATATAGTGAGCAATTGGAGAACCAGACGACTGCAGTCGTTGAAATATATGGTCGCACAACCGCTCACCAGAGGGGATGACCCTATACTGTAAGGAATCAGCCACTGGTCTCAGTCTTAGCCGCGCCGAAGTTGGCGTACTTAGAGAGTGGAGAATGGTGACCTCATGAGCTCAGCAATGTAAGCCACTGAGGGTTAGGTGACGGGACCGGCCTCATAGAAAGGAGCGGCAGGCTTATGAGTGTTTCAATTGCTGCCTGTAAGGTTGCGTTCTTTGTAGGAGGGAAGTGCAGGCTTAGGTGTGCAATGACTGTGGGGAGGCATTGTTTAGCGGATTAGAGCACATCCAAACAGTAATAGGCTTTTTTAAATGTCTGTACT
The DNA here is from genome assembly GCF_019279795.1 of Protopterus annectens. NCBI lineage: Eukaryota > Metazoa > Chordata > Ceratodontiformes > Protopteridae > Protopterus > Protopterus annectens. The sequence continues at coordinate 869,931,917 of NC_056728.1, read as the reverse complement.
CTTGAAAGGTGGCAACACCGAGGCGCTGGAGAATAAAAGAAAAATTTTCACTTCCTTGGTTTTCTTTCACAGTCGGTGAAAAGATTTTCTTTTCTTTTTGTGGTCAGAGTTGTGTCGTATTTTGGAGGTTGTGTGAAGGAGTTTGTAGTTTTTTATTGGAGGATGGCGACTGACCCAAATTTGGATGTACGTCGCATATTCCGAGAGGATGTGGTTCTTCAATCAGGTACATTAGGGGCAGGGAGCTTCAATTTGCAACCAGCTCAACAAAGGACTATTGAACATTTATTTAGTGGTTCCCGACCGATTCTAAATGTTTCTGTGGACAATCTCCAGACAGATGTAAGGAATAGCCATATGTTTGATTTGTTTGTTCAAGAAAGGAGTAAAAGGGTTTCTGATCCTTTTATTTCTGTGGGACAAAAGTTTCATAGTATACCTTCGGAAATCAGAGAATTATGCCAGAAATATGAGAGTCTGCTTGAGAAAGAAACAAAGGTGCATTTAAATATGCTGGGTCTTCAGAAATATATCGAATTGGACATTACACCAAAGGGGCTAAGGTTTGTAAAAAATCCGAGCACCCCTTTTGATTTGAATTGTTCAGTAGACAAGCAATTTAGGGAGCGTTGGTTTAGATTTCCGCATAAATGTGTCATAGAATGGCTACATATTCTACTGGAGAGGGATCAGATCAAACATCAAAATTTGAAACAGGAACTGGCTGTTCTTTCACAAAGTATTAGTACTTCTGTCAATATGGACAATATGAAGTCCTTTTTGGAAAGAACCAATGAAAAACTTTGTGCATTAGAATCTGACTTAATTGAACAGAAAAAGTCCAAACTGGTTCAGGACATTAATGATTATGAGGCGGGTACTGCTTTTTCCTATCCTTCTAATTGGTCTGAGAAAAAGCGGAAGCAACGTCGTAGGGTGAGATTCAATGGCATGCCTTCTTCTTCCTCTTTTGTGTCTTCCGGTGAGGATTTTCGGTCAGATACAAGTATGGAGTTTCTGGAGCTTCCTCGACCTGAACAACCGGAAAGTTTTGCACAGGAGTTTCGGAACCAAGGGGGGTGGTATCAGAATAAACCCAATCAACAACAGGGACAGAAGCGTCCAAGGAACTATGGACAAAACGCCAATAGCTTTAAAAAAGGCTACCGAGCGGATTTTCAACAAGACCGAAGGTATGGGCAACAGTCTAACAGAAGATTTAAACAGTAGTGACTGTAACATATCAAATGTAGTTTTGAATGTGTCGAATTGTACTTTAACTATGGAACAGTTGTCAGTTTTAGCCTTAGGGCTTAAATTTGTCCCAACTGTTTTACCAAGGGATTATGTGATTCAACAAGATATTTTTAAGTTTCTTAGAAAGATTCATCTGAAACATCATTTTTATAAGGGTTTCCAGGACTTCTGTTTAGAGTCTAATTCCTTTTTCATGTGTGAATCTGAGGATAGTTTCTATTCATGTGAAGAGTTTTTAAGTGACAATGATATTAATAGTTGCATTAATATGTGTGATAATATAGACATCTCTTATGTCCCTACATTTAATAAGTTCATACCACCTTTCATTAACCAACGGATTATACAGTTAGGTTCAATGATCAGATTTGGATGTGAAAATATTTGTAACAATATAAAGCCAAGAAGGTAAGAGATATCGTATAATTTAACATCCAGGGAGTGGCATGCCTTAAAGGAGTTAAGTGGTAGGAATGACATTGTCATTAAGCCTTCTGACAAAGGTAACAAAATTGTTGTGATGAATGTAATACAATACTATCGAATGTGTATGGACCATCTGGATAACGATGAGGTTTACGAAAGAAGTGATATTAATAAATACAATAGAGCTGTAATAGAATTCAGGTCTTTGTTGGAGAGAAGTGTTAGATTAGGATTTTTTTCAGAAAAAGATGTTAAAGATAAATTATATAATGAAAGAAAAGAAATAGCTACTTTTTTCTGTTTGCCGAAGATCCATAAGGATATGGTTAACCCCACCCGGGTAGACCCATTATCTCTGCATGTAACTATTTCCTACATAATGTTGGTTTAGTTTTGCATAAGGTTTTGTTACCTTATGTTGTTAAGTCTCCAGTTTATATTAGGGACAGTATGGACTTCCTAAATAAAATTTCCTCTATAAAATGGAAAAAAAAAGATGTATTGGCTTGTAATGGATGTTAAAAGTTTATATACTTCAGTTAAACATAAGGATGGTTTGGAAGCGATAAAATTTTTCTTGAAAGATAGTTCTTTTACTCATTTTGTCAAGGATATGATTGATTTTTGTTTAAAAAACAATTATTTTTATTTTAATGAGATATTATATAGACAGAAACAGGGGACAGCAATGGGGGCTGCTTTCGCCCCCATGTATGCAAATCTTTTTATGTCCTATTTTGAGAAAAGGTTTTTATTTGATTTGGAATTTATGAAACAAAATGTATTGTTTTATTTTCATTATATTGACGATTTGATTTTTTTTGTGATGGTAGAATGGAACTGGTTGACAAATTTATGTCAGATTTACATAATAATCCTTTTGATCTGAGCTTTGATGGTCTACAGACTATATATAGACCATCTATAAGTTAATTTTTCTGGACCTTGTTTTAGAAAGCATGGATCAGGGGAATATTTTTTTCAACATACATAGAACATTTTTAGATGGGAACCAATACCTTCATGCTTCCAGTTGTCACCCTAGTCATGTTATGGAAGCCCTTCCTTATGGGGAGTTGGCTCGAGTCTCAAAACTATGTAATGTTTATAGTAATTTAGAGAAGGAATGGGAGACAACATATAATATGTTTCTGCAGAGGGGATATGATTCCAACACGTTGACTCAAGCCCTCAAAAGGGTGAGCAAGGAGAAAGGTTTAATAAGGAATGATTTTTTGAGTAAAAGACCTTTCCATCCAAAATATACTTCTGAAATGAGGGACAAAGGAAGAGACCATATTTATTTTATTTCTACTTTTAATGTCAGGAGTGAAGACATCAGAGATGTAATAGAATATTATTGGAATTTTTTAATAGACGATAGAATATTGGCGGATATTCTTCCAAAGAAACACCTTTTTTCTTACAAAAGGGGTAGGAGCTTAAAGGACATGGTAGTACATGGAAGGTTTATAATGCCTCAGACTAGTGTGCCAAGATCTTTAAATAATTTGGGCACCAAATGCTGCAATAGATGTAGTATTTGTAAAAATATTGTTAGAACGTTTGATAACATCAATGGTGTTAAATTTATACCAAGGGAAGTTTTTACATGCAGGAGTAAGGGGGTTATTTATGCCCTAAGTTGTCCATGTGGATTATATTATATTGGTGAGACCAAAAGAGAATTTCGAATTAGGTTAACAGAACATATAAGGGACATAAGACATAAAAGAGAAAATAAATCTATTGCAACACATTTTAATACCTGTCACAAAGGTGATGTATCTTTATTAAAAGGAACTGTTTTGGAAAGTATTAAGTGTTTATATGGTGATGAAAATGTTTTGAAATATAAATTATTGTATAAAGAAAGTATTTTTATTTTAAAGTATAAAACTATGCTCCTGTAGGCCTTAATAGTGAATTTAATTGGAAGTGCTTGCTTTAAGTTTTAATAGCATAATTGATTAATTATGTAATTTAAAAAATTGATTGAATGTTTGATTTATATATATGCTCATTTTATGTGTAAGTGTTTGTACTCTTAAAAGGTGGCAACACCGAGGCGCTGGAGAATAAAAGAAAGATTTTCACTTCCTTGGTTTTCTTTCACAGTCGGTGAAAAGATTTTCTTTTCTTTTTGTGGTCAGAGTTGTATCGAATAATAGGCTTTAGGTGGAAGGAAGTCAATTAAAAATAAAAGTGAGGGCTTGAGAGAGCTATGTATTCGCGCCAAAGAAGTGGCGTTCTTATAAGCAGAGGAACGATGTCTATAGAGCATCCGTTCAAACGCCTTAGAAGTACAGCGTTCACTTTTTTACAGAAGAATAGTAGGCTATGGTGTGCTACCTTTCGATGCCTGTGGGGTAGGCGGTTTAGTAAAAAGGAAGCTAGGGTTTTGCCGTGGCTGTGAGGAGGCGTTATAATATTAACAAAGCCACATATGTTAGCAGAAAATAGTATCGGAACAGCATGCAACCATGTAAATAAACCTTTAGCAACAAGTTTGTCAATTTAAACAAAGAGCTGTCCCATTAGCAAGAAACTACACCCATTAACAATCAGGTACACGCAAAAGCGTTACTACAGCAGTGTAAAGTCAACAACAGTAAACATTTAGTGACATATTTAGCTGTAAACATATAAATACAGATCTATAACGGTAGTAAAATGTACTACACTCTTTCTCCGTTCCATTACCTACCGGGAGATGAGGGAAAGCAGCGCTACCACATAACCAGTTAGGGAAGAGAAGCGAAGAGGTGACTCCTAGCAGGGAATTCTGAAAAGGGTGACAAAGGAACCTGGCATCTAGAAGTAAACTAGGGGGAGGTGGGTTTCAGAGGGTGAGGGAGATAAGGACGGAGGGGCGGGATAGGATAGAGAGGGTGTAAGTGGATGGGTGGGAAAAAGTATAGGCAAGCAACAGAGTGAGAGAGACCAGCTGAAATAGTATCAGCCATTGCTGTTCACAGGAAGGTAAGTAGGTTACTGGATAGAAAAACTGTATAAAGTATTACTTTATGTAAGAACAAGGAAAAAACTAGGTTAATGGATAGAAAAACTATATAAAGTATTACTTTATGTAAGAACAAGGAAAATACAATTATAGAGGAGTTTTATCCCTTGGCTGGTTAAGGTTAGGGGGGAGGGTTACATTAGGATTCAGAGAGTATGAAAGAGATTTAGGAGGCTATTGGGAAGTTACAAGCAGATAGAGGTAATGTTAGACTTTAGGGTTCAAAAAAGATAAAGGCTGTAGGAAGTATGAGTACCGTCACCTAGAGTAGAAAGGAAGGATAGCAGCTAGAGAAGGAATAAGATAGGGGAGTCTATTTAAGTAAGTCCTTTTTAGAATAAGTTACCTGGAGTTAATAGACTAGAAATTAGGGAATGCAGGTGGGAGAGGGGGTGGTACCGGACTGCAGTAGGCTGCTGATTCACACACATGGAAGGACAAGCTAACATAGATAGGTATTCTTGGATAAATAAGTCTAGTACAAGGTACATACATTCAAATGTGAACATAAATGGGGTCCGAACAGTAGTTGTATTCCTTGAATGGCCCAGACTAGCAGGTAGGTATGTCCTGGAAAATCAGCAGATGTGGAAAATCAGCAGAGGTTTTGCAGGAGTGAATTCTTAGGTGAAGAGAGGAACCTTCAGGTGTGCAGTAATTCAAATGTGAACATAAATGGGGTCCGAACAGTAGATGTATTCCTTGAATGGCCCAGACTAGCAGGTAAGTATGTCCTGGAAAATCAGCAGAGGTGGAAAATCAAAGAGGTGACTCCTAGCAGGGAATTATATATATATATATATATATATATATATATATATATATATTTAGGGGGCGGGTAGGTAAGGTACGATAGTAGCGGACCTTAGGGTTAGTGAGGTTAGGTGAGTAGAAGTAAGTTTTGTTGTGTGTGCTTGTGTGTTGTGTGTGTTGTGTGTGGGTGTTGGTTTTTTTTAATTGTTATTGTGTGTGGTGTGCGGTGGTGGGTATGGGTGTTCTGTATACCCGGTTATTTCGGTGTCGGTTATGTGTGGTGTTTATGTTTTTTGGACTGTCGAATATGTGGTGTCGGTGATGTGGTTGTCGGTGTTGTGTGGTTTCGACTATGTCAGGTAGAACCATATATATATATATATATATATATATACATTATGTGTATATATGTGTGTATATAAGGATGCTTATTGCCTCCAATTTTCTCTTTGTCTGGATGGCCTTTTCCACACTTCAAAGGATATAGGCTTTCCTGTAAGTCAGGCAAATGGATAACTTTGTATTCTTGTTAATGTGTATACCTATCCGGTGTGATTATTCAGAGTAAGAGGATACAAACTGGAAAGTTTATGGGGGTGTCCCTGCCATTGTAGACTGAGATTTGACAGCATGGCATGCATTGATGGCAATGTTTACATCCTAAGTGCAGAGTTGGTAGCAGAATTGTGCCAGACTTGGAAATTGGGAATATTTGAAGAGGGAATTAAAAAAGTTACCTGCCGTATATAGCTTTGCAGGTCAGTTGATGGCTAGTCTGTCAAATACTTTTGTCGTCTTTCATTTGTGTGATTGTGCTGGAAATCTTTCTTGTCATGTGCTTTCTCATACATAGAAGTGGTACAGTGATGTTGTTTGCTTTCTGGTGCATTGTACTCTTTCTGCTGTGGATTTTCACATGGCAGTTGCACCCACCCCCTTTCAAAAACTGAATTAAAAAAATACAGTTACAGTAGAGAATCCCTTGGAAGGGAACATTAGTGCTGTGGTAGTCATCCTTTGTTTTTCAAATTTCTGAGCATGGAAATGCGTACTTAAAATGGACTGCAGCTTGTACAGAAGGTGATGTTTAGAAATTAAATGCGTTTTTATCCTCACTTTGATATCTTTGTTCATAGGGTAAAGAAATGCAAAGATTATTATGAAGTGCTGGGAGTCAGTAAAAATGCTACTGAAGAAGATCTAAAGAAGGCTTACCGAAAACTGGCCCTGAAGTTTCACCCAGATAAAAACTGCGCTCCTGGAGCAACTGAGGCATTTAAAAGTAATGTGAACCTAGTCTTTTGAATTTTCAGAATTGTGTATGTATGTATGTATGTGCATGCGTTTTGTACAGATAAAATGTCTGTTGTACCATGCTTCAGAAGTAATGCATTCCTGATTTTTAAAAAGGACTTAACTTGAGTGCATTACTTTTGTCACTGCAGCAACTGTAGTTCAGCTGTTTTTGATTAAAGGTTATTGCTTAACTGGAGCCGACTGGAAAGTGCACATAATGTTGTGTAGAATACATGGGTTTTCCAGCTGATTGAGCTAAAATGTAAGCTGAGTCTTGACGATTAACTTAACGGGACGTCATAAGGCATGAAGCTGCTGTCTTGCGCTAGTCTTTCTCGTGTAATAACATAGGTGGGAGGATCTTTTGAGTAGCTTTTAATATTGCTGCTGCAGTAGTGATATAAAAAGACTATCCTGACTAATTCTGCCACAGGTTAAGATGATAGTAGTACTAAGCTTGTATGGGAAGTGTACTATAATGTACTTCATATAGATTTTAATTTGTAGGGGCAGTGCAACATTCAGTCTAAGGAAAATGTTATGAGCATTGTTCTTGCCTGAATCAGCCTGTGGTTTGCATGAAGTCTTTCACTCTTTTATCACCAAAAATAACATTGGCCTTAAAAATCTAGTTATCAGAACAGGCCGTCAGCCTTCTCTCTTTGCTCAGTCTCTTTCTGGATATATGTATCTGTGCCTGGCCTTTCTAGCCCTGAGAGAGCGAACACTCTGACAACTTATTCCTTCACAGAACAAATGATACCATCAAGTGTCTTGTTAAAGGAACTAAATCTTCACCAACAAATAAATAAGACACATCAGTGAAATAGATTCATGCCCTCACGTGTGGAACAAAGTTTTGTTACATTTCAAACATGGATAATTGAATGGGCAGCCTTAGATTCTCTCCTGGTCTATCTTGACTTGCCCTCCTTGAGTCTTGAGGGAACTCTTTGAGTTTTTTATTTTTTGGTTGGGCATGCAGTGATCTGTAGGCCTTGCACTTGTAAATGGACCTATAAAGGAGGAGGGTTCCTGTAAACAGGAGAATGTTTCTTCCATTGACTGTGTTTGTACTTCATGGAAGCAGCCTGGTTTGATGGCTGCCACAGGAGTTGCTGCTGAGCAAATCTGATGTTTTCATTTTCATTCGTTTCTCAGCTCTGCCTTTTCTTCTTGATCATCGAATCCTACAACTTTCGAGGTCCTTCCTTTACCCATAATGCCCCACCAACCTAACGTACCTCAGATCATGTTTACTGCCAGTTGGTTTCATAAGTGGCTTTCCTACCTCTTGAGTGTTTTTGGTGAAATATTCGGAATTTCTCTTTCAAATTTTTTTTGAGTTTGCCTTGCACCTTCCCTCCCATGGTGTACTATTTTTAACATTCTTCCTGTCTTAGAGCTATGTTACCGTTTTTCAGTACTACTTTCTTACCATTTTAGGTATTCGTTCATATTCCTCGAGTACTTTTGCTAACATAGTTAGTTTTTCTCCTTTCCCCTCCTTTTTTTTTTCTCGTTTCTCTGTTGGTATACTTAAGTAGCACATTTCTGTTGCATCCTGGCCTTTTACTAAGAACTGATTGTTACTGCTTTTTTGTAGTCCTGTTAAAATGTCAGAAAAACCTTCTGGTTTTAAAAAGTATATTTTCTGTGGGTCCACAGGGAATGTGTTTGTCTGTGTCCATCCCACTTTGATATAGACTGTGACATTTGCTCTGGCTTTAATTCTAAGGCTTTGATTAGTCATAAAAACAAGTTGGTTCTGTGAGGTCTCTTGCCACGTATATCCTCCTTTTCAGTTGCTGGGACTCAAACCCCTAAGAAATCTGAAAAAGCTAAAACTGATCCTCAAACTAAGGAGGAGTATTGGAAGATCTTTCCAGAATGACCCTCAACTTTGGCTTTATCTCCCTCAACAGAGCCCGCTGCTAAAGTCCTAAAAAAAAAAAAAGTCATATCATTGGTATATGATGGGACACCTTCTTCTTCTTTCGTCTTTTCCCGGTTAGGAATTGCCACAGCGGATCACCTGACCGCTCATGATTGGCAGTAGAGTTTTTTTACAGTGTTGAGTTGCCAGCCTGGCACCCAACCTTCCACAGAAGGCACACACGCACTCATACCTAGGGCCAATTTAGATTATCCAATCCACCTACAGCATGTATGATGCGACACCTCAAAACGCAAAAATCTCCTTGTATCCATACACCTCCACTTCCGTCTGATCCTGTTTCATCCAGGCTCCCCCTCCTTTACTAGAGGAGCCACCTTGAAAGTACCATAGACCTCCTTCCATTACCTCTTCTCTTTGGTCCTTCATTAGCCTTTGTGAACAGGATGATGAGAAAGTTCCTTAAAGCACAGATTCAGATTTCCTGGCTTCAACCCCTTCTGGGCTTGAGAGACAACAACTGACTACTTCCCCTTTGATATCTCTTTCTCAGATCCATCCTTCTGTTTCTCAAACATTGGATCAGAGATCTCTGGGGGCATCTACTTTGGATGTGAAGAATGTTAGTTCTTCGACTCCAGTGGTTCCCCTGAGTCTACTGGCCCTGAGTATTTCAGAACTGAATCATTGGTGTTAGTTCTCTTAGCTTGGATTAGACTCTGAAGCTTTTGCAGCCATCTTTCCCTCAGAGCCATGGTTCTGGATAGCTTTGGTATGACTCCCTGTCAGGTGAAGTGCTGATGGGGTTGCAGGGTCCGATAATCTGACAGATTTCAGTTTCAGAACCTTCAACTTCTGTTTCTTCTAGGCATTCCACTTTCAAGGTTGTAGAGAGGGTTTTCTCCATGCGTAGAGAACAGACATTCCTACCTCCATCAGATCAGACAACCCTTCTTCCTACTGTTCTGTGTCCTAAGCCTTAATCATCTCTTCCACTGGGACAGCCAGCCTGAGCAAGTCTCTAGACAGTCCATCAGGGCATTGTTATCTCTTCTGATACTTCCCCAGAATACCCCACCGAGAAGTTCCTCACAAAAGGAAATGCAAAAGGAGATACCTAGATTTCCCTCATGAATCTCTCACAGAGGACATTGATTTTGATGAGTGAGAGGGGGTCCTTCAGATTACCACTCTATGGCTCCTTCAGTGACATCCTGGAGCTATTGAAACAAAGATGTGGTTGGTCTTGGATACCTCCTGGCAAGAGGAATCTGTATTCTGGAGGCTTTCAGGTGTGGCCCATCTACATCTTGGGTGACTTCCCCCCCAGCCATAGAGCTGATTGACTTAGTCTCTCGGCAGGCATTGAAGGAGCTGGACACTTGAACTAATACCTAAGAAACCAGATAAGATTCTTGCCCCCCACCCCCACCCCCACAAAGACCATGCGCACTGGAGCTAGGGAGTTCCTGTTGATGCCATGGTTGTTGCTACAGGTACAAGAAAGGAGCTAGCAGAGCAGAATTTTTCTGTCCATCCCCCTAATAGAAAGTCCAAGGCATTGGACAGATTTGGGAAGCATATTGGCACATTCTACAAGACTGAAGGGGTTTGATCAAGGAGCTTACCAAATCTCTTTTCCAGTCCATGTCTTCCGAGAATGGAAACAGTATCGCCTCTCAGTTGGCCATCCTCCAATTTATTACAAATTCTTTCTTGAGGTTGATCTCCTGCAGAAGGTACTTCACAGGTGGCTGGTTCCAGCATAGACATCAGGAGACATGCCTTGATGCGCTTATGTGATTTTGTGGAACCATTTAAGTCTTCTTTTGTCAATGTGCCCATTAATGGAGCTTCTATTTTTGGCCCCATGCTTCTGTAGAGATCTAAGAGTTGTATAAGAAACCCTGTTTCTTGGTTGAGCTCCTTCCTCTTTTTCTGTTCTGCCACTGCTTTTTTCCTGTTATTGGTTGCCCTTTTACATCTAGGGGCAGCAAACTCGATCTGAGGTACATTAGGTTGGTGGGGGCATTATGGGTAAAGGGAGGAGTTCAAGATTCTAGGATCTGATGATCTGGAAGATGCGACCAAGTTGGATCTGAGCCTATCAGTTGAGGAAGAATGACAATAAGTCAACACAGAAGGAACGTTATGGTAAGTACATAACTTTTTAGTCTTCACATTCCTCTTGTGCTGTACAGTTATGCATTTTCTTTCATAACCTGTGACCAAAACATATCATGAGAGATTCCACTTCTAGTGAAAAGTCCAGGAGGACTGTGTTTTGTTACATGGTATACCAACAGTGACTGATAAATTTCATGTATTGGTCTTAATTAGACCAGTTTTACAGCCTTTTGCACAAAGCTCCATTTCTTTTTCTGTACCTTGTGGTCAGCATTGACTAAGTTGCTAAAGTTCAAACTGTTTTTAACATGTATGTATCTAACAACTACCTAGAGTATTTGGTTTTCTGTAAGACCATTGGAATGATGCTTGGTAGGGTGCCCTCTTCTAACTCAGTAGTAACACAGGGTGATTACTGCATTCACATTAGAAGTGATTCTGGTACAGGGAGGGGTGATATTGAGAGGCAATGCTCATCTAATATGAACCACGTTGGTGAACTGTTACTGGATTTCTTTGGTAATTATTGGTTTGAAAGTGTCTTTCTCATTGTCACCGCAAGTGTAGTGTGTGGGATGGGAATAGGAAGGGCATAAAAAAATCCTTAAGGCCATGAGTTTGATGCTATACTGGGGCACCTCTATCTCTTTTCACTCAGTGGGGAAAAGATCAGGTTCAGGGAGGTCGTGGCTGACTTCCAACGTCCGATATTTAGGAAATGCAACAGTGGCAGCTAATAGGTTGTTCCAAAGGGCCAAAAAACATTTCCTTAAAAAATGTGTTTCATACCTTTTTACCTTGTGCCAAGGTCTGGTAATTGTCTTTGTAATTGTGTCATCAGAACCTTTGCCATATGCTCTGAATGCTTAGATCAAGAGAGGTACTGAGTGCTCAACTGACAACCTTTTTCTAATGACGTCGGTGAAACAGATGGAGTAGTGACATGACGGAGTTGATAACCCAGTCTTTTAGTGAGGGTGTTTGGGAAATGCCTGGCAAATGCTTTGTGTGTGGGATGAATTCTGCTTCCACCTTGATAGCTTTGTTTATACCATGGGAGATTGTGGATGTGGAGTCTGAATGGACCCTGTTGAAGACCTCAGTAGTTGATGCAACAACAAGGAGAGTTACAGAGAGATGACCAACATATGTCATGGGGTAACTGTAAGACCCTCTGGTAGACACCAGTGGGGAGCAAAGTCTTCAAAAAAGAAGGATTTACGTGAAATGCTAGTGGGGGGGGGGTCATCAGTCCTGACTTAAAAGTGCTGACAGGCAGGTAGCCAGCAGCTACAGCAGTTGTAAAATCAACGGGGTTGGATGTGAGGAGGTTCTGGCAATTCATCTTGTAGATCAGAAGGGAGAACAGGACATTACCAATGGAAAAATACAGACCATGACTGAAGGACGTTGTCAAACCGCGGTAGTGGTGCTGCAGTAGCGTTGTCGCCTTACAGCAAGACGTTGTCGCATTCGATTCTCAGCTAGAGCATCTTCTGTGTGGAGGCATGCGTGAATGGGCGTGCTTCGTTGAAGGTTGTGCGTCAGGGTTGGTAACTCAGCATGTAAAAATCCGCTACCAAACATTAGAGGACCGGAGTTCCGCTGTAGCGACCCCTAACCAGGATAAGCCAAAAGAAACAACAACTAAAGGACATTGTCAAGAAGTGGAAAGAGCACTTTTGGGAACTGCTGAGCTTGTGGGTATATCTCCTTTAAGGATACTGTGTTAAAAGACACTAGTAGGACTTGGTTCATTCTGTAGAGTTGATTACTGCTTTACTTAAAGTTCAGAGGTGTCAAGTCTGTGCGAGTTGTTAAGATCCATCTCGAAAAGCTGAAAGTGCTGAATATTGTTAGAGGTTCATGGTTAAAGTAAATATCCAGTGTTGTCGGAAGGACTGGGACAGCATCTTTGGACTAGAAAATAAGGGCAATGGTCTCTGTTTTTAGAAGAGGGACAGAATGGTTTGCACTCTAGTTGTTATAGAGAGATCATGCTCCTAAGATTAGTGAGAAAGTGTACACTACCTCCTTTAACTGATGAATGACAATTCCTCAATTAGCACACTACACAGCTCCTCCATCACATACCTACGTAGTGTTTCTGTGGGTCTGGGGCAAACAAGGTATCCCAACAGAATTAATGCTGTTCTAGAGAGAGACAGCCTATAAGACTTGATGTTTCCCCTTAAGAGAGCTGAGAGGTTGGTGGGGGCAGGGATTTGGGATGTGGGGAAGGGAAACCCTAGCTAGGTGGAGTCAGTGGGACAACGTAGGCATCACTGTCCATCCTGTCAGGTTGACCTTGCACTTCCACTATTATCGAAGGTGTGCATGGATTTCCCACAAATTCCCTAGTCCCTCCCCTCAGGATAGGTTATTAGGCAGGTGATTGGTGGTTGATTAGCAGCCATGTTGGTGCAATTCATACTAACCTTTTGCCCCTCCTGTCTGCTGATAATTAGGCCCCCTTCTAGCCAGCTGAGCTATTATTTCCCCATCACTGGGGAGAAAGTCAACTAGGAGGGGCCATAATTCAGGAGTGGTTTGATTTTTTTTTTTTACGTTATGCTGTAGCATTCCCTGTGGAAGGAAAATGTGCAGTGGCCTAACCACACTAATTGTCCCCCACTTCCACAAAATACGTTACCAGCAAGCAGTCC
>NC_056728.1:869843473-869915973 GCF_019279795.1 Protopterus annectens | reverse complement strand
ACAGGAGGAATAAACTAATCCTCAAAGGACTTCTTCTACCAGAGCCAGTTAAAACCAAGAAATCTCTAGAGAAGACTCCAAAATCTAAGGACATGGAGCCAAAGAAATGTCCAGCTGAATCTCTGGGTCCAGCTTTGACACTGTAGACTCTGAGCTTCGAGGAAAATATGGCTAAAACTCCAAACTTTACCCTAGTTTAAGATCCAGAGCCACCGGCTGTGATTATTATTCATAACTCTCCCAAGAGCATGGAGAAGCCTGTATCCAGATCTGCTTCAGCCTTCTCAAAAATATCTTTTAATTCCTAATGAAGTGCCTCAAAAGTGGATTTGGATCTTTTGTTGCAGAGGTTTCTCCAAATACATATAGAGATGGGGGTCATAGCTACTCCATCGGCTCCAAAGTAAACTGAAGCCATGCACTTCACCCTAATCCAGGCTCCCTCACCAGTCCATCCTTCAGCTCCAGTCCTCTTGGATCTATTTGGTCATCTGGATCCTGTGGTTCATGAGTTATTGATTCAGGGTTCTTTATCTCCAGGATTGGGGGGCTTTGGATTCGACTCAACCATCTCGACTACCATCAGATACATTCATGGAATCTCAGATATGAAGAATCGGGTGGACATCTCCTCTGCTGTTGTAGATTTCAGCTTTTGTGACCTCTGCTTTAATCCTTTCCTCAGTGCTCCACTCAGTGGAGGAGCCCACCCATGTCATTTATTCTCTCTCCATTTAGGGAGTTGGATCTGACCACGGATGTGATTTCTTCATATCCCATGGAGGTTGGAACTACTTTCTGAGGATTGGGGAGTATCGTCTCACACCACAAGACAGAGCCACAGGGCCTTGTGACTGTAGTTCTGTCCTGTGACCATCACTGTTTGGGTTTGTTTTCTTTATAGGCATCATCCAGGCAGATTTAGTTCCACTGACCTCAAACCTTCTGTGTTACAGCAAAGGTAGGTCTCTGAGGACTGTGGAGCATCCCCTGAGTCACCTAAGTGTGCATGCAAGAGGAAGCACATTGTCTCACCAGATGAGTCTGTCACTTTGGATACTGGTTTGGATGATGGCGAGGGTTCGCTACAATCCCCTCTTGATGACATGTCCTTCAAAGAGATCCTGTAGCTCATGAGACACAGGGGGTACTGGTCAACTGAACCTCCCTCTTGGCATGGAGCAGTACTGTTTGAGTCATTTGGAACAACCCCTTCTGCTTCCTTGGGTAGTCCTCCCAGTGGACAGAATGGCAGAGTTAGCAGTGAATACAACATGACAGGAACCCAGCACCTGTGAGCCAGTCCACAGAAAGCTGGACAACATACTTTGACCCCCTCCCCCAGATGAGACTTTTTGAGCCAAAACTACTCCAGTGGACTTAACTCTTTTTGTGGTGGTTGTAATTATAATTATCCGAAAATTCTTCATCTATCTATACTTACAGCAAGAAGTCTCAGAGATTGGGAAAGTGGGAGTACCTCTGCTGTCAGGACTGTGAAATAATGCTTCTCACATGACTAGGTTCCAGAGGGATTTAGCTCTGCAAGCTTTATCCACTCTGAAGAACTCCATTATGCTAGAGTCACAGAAGCAACTTCAGGCTAATCTATCAACCGTGTCCAGCATCACTAACCTGTCCGTTCACCTATTGCATAATGTGGTAGATGGAGCAGTGAGAACAGCCAGAGCAGGCATTGCCATAAGGCATCATGCTTGGCTGTCTTGGATGTGTTATTGTTTGGTAAAACTGTTAAAAGAACAGATACAGAAAAGTGAGCAGGATGGCAAGATTCTGTCTGCTGTAAGAGTGAGGTTCGAAAAGACCTCAGTCCACCTTTAGTAGGAACCAAAAGGGTGCTTGATCACTGTGGTTTTGTAAGTCAGTATGACTTCTCCTCTTGTGACAGAACTGGGCACGGCAAAGGAGGCCACTTCAGTGGATGTAGGCTCAGAGGTTGAGAAGGTCGGCAGTACCAAGGAGTCTATGGGCCCTTCTCTGGCACATAACATCAGAATGCCTGAAGTGTTGCCTGACCACCTCACTCTGGAGGCAATAGGGGGATGCGTATCCTTTTACCCCCACTCATGGTTACCTATCACGTGGGAGAGATAAGTAAGAGAGATAGTTTCTAGATGTTGTCTAATTCCATTTTTGGATCCTCCCCATCCTCCCAAACTGAGTTGCCAGATGTCCCTCCCAGTCAAGCAAAGGCCACTTGTCAGAGGTTTTCACTCTCTTGCAAAAAAATAACCATCCAGGTAGTCCCACAAGACCAGCAAGGGTCAGGATTCTACTTGCACGTGTTTTGGTTCTAAAGAAAACAAAGGGACCTCTGACCCATTCTAGACCTAAGCCTTCTAGTTACGTTGAAAAGATCCTATTTCAAGTTGTCACAGTTCGGTCTATTCTTCCATGACATCAGAAAAACAAATAGATGTGCTCTGTAGATCTCCAGGACACTTACCATCACATAAAGGTATAAAAGAGGTCCAGGACATTTCTGTGCTTCTGCTTGGGAGCCAGTCATTTTCAATTCAGACCCTTGCCATTTAGTCGCACCACAGCCCCCAGGGTGTTCACCAAATGCATGGCAGTAGTAGCTTAAGAACTACAACAATTCAAAATTTCCCACATCTAGACTATTGGCTGCCTTGTCTACTGAGTCCCTTTTTCAGGCAAAGGACTGTCTTCATGTGTGGGCTTCTCTGGTTATCACTGTAAAGCTAGAAAAATTCAGCCTAGTCTCTCGGTTCATACTTTTTTCTTGTTACCTTTTGGATCCCTGATCTCTCTGTCTTTCTCTCTTTGTCTCTCACTCTCGCTCTTAAAAGACAGTCATATCATTGAAGTGTGCAGTTCAGACTCTTCTAGATTATAACCGCTCTCCAGTAAAATTGATCTTGAGAGCCTTATAGTGTTAGTAATCCAAAAGCAAGGAAACAGTCCTCCAACAGTCGAACACAAGGATTTTATTCACAAAACCAAGGTAAAACACAGATAAAACGTAAACGCTATTAAAAGATCAGAGTGCGTTTTCGTCTACATAAAACTGTAAGACTTCATCAGACAACCATTCATTTAAAAAAAACACATTTTATACATTCATGTGGTTGAAAGCAACCAATAAAACCCATTGCTTAATAATCCCATTAACTAATTAATGAAAATTGACTCAAAAAAACTGATTAAGGAAAGAAAAAAACACTTTGATGCTCATCACAATAAATATACAATTCATTTTCTTTAATATGTTTAAAAACCATTTGTTTGTGATAATACTAAAACTTTAAAAACTGTAAAAGAATCAATAAATATTTAAATAAATAGTTAAAATCTTGTTGTTCAGTAAATACCTCATTCCCCTTATTTTACTCACTAAAAGAATCATGGTTAAAATAGCACCATCTGCTGTTCTTACTAGGCTATTGCTGAAATTCATCTAAATTCTAGCTGCTCTTAATTTTAGTACTGAGCTTAGAGATATGTGATCATTCAGCCCTGGATCGCTTGTTGCTTCCAAAAAAATCTGCCACCACAACTCTTTGGATTCTAGTCTTTCCTCCCACAGGCCTCCCCTTGTTTCTTTTTTGACCTGTTCTGCCACAAAGAAAGAAAAACTAGAATTCCCACAAACTAATGTGTGCTTGTATAGAGCATTTGTTTCTTTTTTCTTAGATATATCGTAGATGTGTTCGTAGATTCTCTTCCTCAATGCTCTTTCTGTTTTTCCTACATAGTAGGAATTGCATTGTGAACACAGAGCTACGTATACCACACCTTGGGAATCACAATTGAAGTGACCTGTTGCATTTATGTTGCAATCCCTTGCTGTTATGGCAACCTTAGCCTTATTACTAATATATGGACATTGGTTGCAATGACCACACTGGAATGTTCCGTACCTTGTGTCAGGTATGGCCATATTGCAACAGTCTTCTCTGGTATTCCATTTGTTGTGTTCTAGCAACTTTTTAATACTTTTGCCATTTTTGTATACTATTTTTGGCATGTTCTTATTAATGTTCTGAAGATCAGAAAAAGAAATGAAATTAGTCCATTCCCTCTGGAAAATCTTTTTCACTTCAGTATTAAATGAATTAAATTCCATAACCAAGGCTGATTTATACTGGTGTTCCTCCTTATCCCTAATAATATTCATTTTCTCCTGTGGTGGAATGTTGATGTCTGAACAGATAGGTCCTTTGCCCTTAATGGGCTGGAATTTTGTAGGTCTGTTCAGTTCCACTTCCCTTCTAATATTGGAAATGAATTCTTGTGGATAGCCCCTAGCTAAAAACATTCCTTCTAGTGTGTTACATTCCTTGACAAAATCCTCATTTTTACTCGTCATGCGACACCCCCTCACAAATTGTCCTTTAACAATATTCCTTTTGCAGTGTGGGGGGTGTGCACTAGTAAAATGTAAAAATGAATTGCAGAAGGTGCTTTTTCTAAAAACCTTAGTTTCAAAGTCCGTATTATTCCCATTCTTATATATTTCTACATCTAAGTATTGTAATCTGTCAGTGGACATAGTGTATGTAAATTTTAAAAAATTGGTGGTGTTTTGAAGATAAGTAAAAAACTCTAAAATTTCTCAACACCCCTTCCAAAAATGACTATATCATCTAAAAAACGCCTGTAAAGCGTCCAATATTGCTCATACCCAGAATTCAAAACAAAATTCGCTTCCCATGCTGCTAATACGATGTTAGCATAAGTGGGTGCGCAAGCCGCACCCATTGCTACACCACTTATTTGGTGATAGT
This sequence comes from Protopterus annectens, assembly GCF_019279795.1. NCBI lineage: Eukaryota > Metazoa > Chordata > Ceratodontiformes > Protopteridae > Protopterus > Protopterus annectens. The sequence continues at coordinate 869,911,201 of NC_056728.1, read as the reverse complement.
ATTCATCATTGAATCCAATGAAATTGTTCCTTAGTACTACTTCAACTAATTCAACAACTGCTACTTTCTCTGAATGTGTGAGTTTATTGTCCAAAAATACCATATCCTCAAAAAACCTCATCCCTTCATCATGGGGTATACATGAAAATAAGTCTACGACGTCTATTGTCACAAAAAGTAGGTCATTAGTTAATAATTCAGGATTAATGTTCCTCAATAGGTCCCAAGAATCCTTAAGAATGTATTTGTTGGTATTACACATATGTTTTGTTGTGATGTCAACATATTTAGCTATGGGGAGAGTCTTGGAGCCATCGGCTGCCACTATAGGTCTCAAGGGGGGGTCACTAACATTTTTATGTACCTTCGGTATACCAAAGATGATGGGTATCCTCGGTTTCGGTACGTAAAGAAATTGATGCAATTTCACCTCAATAGTGCCCTCCATAAGCATATTATTTAAAATGTTATCTATTTTCTGGTATGCCAAAAGAACCTCATTCTGAGAGACTATCCTGTATTTGTTGTCATCTCCTAGGATGGTATTCATTTTTCCATCATAGATAATATTTTCCATGATGACCACCCCTCCCCCCTTATCAGGTTTCATAATCCTTATTTGATTGTTCTGTCTTAACTCATTCAGCATCTTACATTCTTCTTCCGTTATGTTATTCTCTTTTTTACTGAATTTAAATTCTTTCCTAATTTTCTTTTCCAAAACGGAATCCAAGTTTCTTATTTGGGGGTGGTATGGTGGGTTAAATGTACTTTTTCTAGTTAAAACTTGTTGCTGGGAACCAAGATCCGATCCCCTGGGGGGTAAAGTAACTTGTAAATTCACTTTTCTCAAAAACAATTTCATATCTATTATAGTTTGTACTATGTCACCTTTGGTGTTGGGAATATATTTAAAACCTTTACTGAGAACATCAAAGTGAATTTTATTGATGGAAATGTTGCTAAAATTATAAATAGAGAAATTATATAATGAAAAAGTAGTACCTGTTTGTAATATTCCTTCATCCATTTCTTGACGTACTACGGGTTGGGCTCCAAGGGTCGTGTTCTGAGTAGGGGAAGAAATAGGGGTTGGGGCAAGGGTGTATAAAGAATTAACTAATACCTCCCTCTCCCTCTTCTCCCTCCCCTCTGCTGAAAATTTTGAAAGCGTTTATTATTACCTTGTTGCGGTGTTTCATTCCTTAATGGAGGAAATTCAGAATCATAGTCCATCCTGTCATAGGAATTGTTGGAAAAAACTCTAAAATCATTTCTGTTGTTGCCCTTATTGTTATTATTCACCCTCCCGTTGTGCTCCCATGTTGCAGAGGGTGGCTTTGGGTAACTAACATCATTTTCATAATCTTCCATGTCCCTCCTCAATTTATCAATCTTTCTTTGTTTAAGTGAAATACATTTGGCATCTATATCTGAGCCTATCCTATAATATCTCTCTTTTTCACTTCTGATTTCAAATAACATATCATTCTTGATAAAACCATCTAACACAGTTATTTCTTCTTCTAATTTTTCTAATTTCCTATTATTCTCCTTTATTATAAGCCTCAAAATATTGATGCCACAATCATTGAAAATACTAATAAGTTCTGTATGGAATGCAGTACCCGGTTCCACATTGTTAGGGTACTTCCAGACCCTTAAACCTTTGGGTACTATTTTTAGCTTAATGCATTCCAAAAGGTAACAGTTTTCAATGTTCAGTTTTTTATGTTTGTGCATCAGTCCAGCCAGTTTATCAAGTTTTAAAGCATAGGAGTCACCATCCACTGGTGCACCATCCTGTGCTCTGTGCAAACTCAGATTCGTAGGATTTTTTAACCAATCCTGTACATTAAAATTGTCAAAAGCAGTGGAAACAGTACCTGGGGCTTTTGAGCCTGAACAGTCCTTTTGAGCTCTCCGAATATTGTCCATACCCCGACTCTCGTTAATATTGTGCTGTTCGTTGAGAAGTTGTAAAGCCATAGGTGTGTCGGCAGGATTGAAGTCGCTACCATTCGGTTCCGCTTCCTCCATCCTTCCAGGGCTCTGCTCAATATGATGTCTCTTCCGTTTATGTTTGGAAAGCCCTCCTCCTTCCGTCCCTTCGGACATGTCTTCCCCTTCATTGTGTCTCCGACTCCCAACTAGCACCGAACAGAGCGGGGTAAGGAGCTCAATGAGCTCCGTAAGTTGTCCAATTAATTTTCGGGTCTGTCCCACTTCTTCCCGGTTCACCGTTGTCAAACTGCTATCCATGAGTAGCGCCGTAACAAACCAAAACCAAGAATAGGCGCCAAATTTGAAAAATAGTACCAGTAATCCAAAAGCAAGGAAACAGTCCTCCAACAGTCGAACACAAGGATTTTATTCACAAAACCAAGGTAAAACACAGATAAAACGTAAACGCTATTAAAAGATCAGAGTGCGTTTTCGTCTACATAAAACTGTAAGACTTCATCAGACAACCATTCATTTTAAAAAAACACATTTTATACATTCATGTGGTTGAAAGCAACCAATAAAACCCATTGCTTAATAATCCCATTAACTAATTAATGAAAATTGACTCAAAAAAACTGATTAAGGAAAGAAAAAAACACTTTGATGCTCATCACAATAAATATACAATTCATTTTCTTTAATATGTTTAAAAACCATTTGTTTGTGATAATACTAAAACTTTGAAAAACTGTAAAAGAATCAATAAATATTTAAATAAATAGTTAAAATCTTGTTGTTCAGTAAATATTTCATTCCCCTTATTTTACTCACTAAAAAAATCATGGTTAAAATAGCACCATCTGCTGTTCTTACTAGGCTATTGCTGAAATTCATCTAAATTCTAGCTGCTCTTAATTTTAGTACTGAGCTTAGAGATATATGATCATTCAGCCCTGGATCGCTTGTCGCTTCCAAAAAAATCTGCCACCACAACTCTTTGGATTCTAGTCTTTCCTCCCACAGGCCTCCCCTTGTTTCTTTTTTGACCTGTTCTGCCACAAAGAAAGAAAAACTAGAATTCCCACAAACTAATGTGTGCTTGTATAGAGCATTTGTTTCTTTTTTCTTAGATATTTCGTAGATGTGTTCGTAGATTCTCTTCCTCAGTGCTCTTTCTGTTTTTCCTACATAGTAGGAATTGCATTGTGAACACAGAGCTACGTATACCACACCTTGAGAATCACAATTGAAGTGACCTGTTGCATTTATGTTGCAATCCCTTGCAAAAAAAAATAACCATCCAGGTAGTCCCACAAGACCAGCAAGGGTCAGGATTCTACTTGCACGTGTTTTGGTTCTAAAGAAAACAAAGGGACCACTGACCCATTCTAGACCTAAGCCTTCTAGTTACGTTGAAAAGATCCTATTTCAAGTTGTCACAGTTCGGTCTATTCTTCCATGACATCAGAAAAACAAATAGATGTGCTCTGTAGATCTCCAGGACACTTACCATCACATAAAGGTATAAAAGAGGTCCAGGACATTTCTGTGCTTCTGCTTGGGAGCCAGTCATTTTCAATTCAGACCCTTGCCATTTAGTCACACCACAGCCCCCAGGGTGTTCACCAAATGCATGGCAGTAGTAGCTTAAGAACTACAACAATTCAAAATTTCCCACATCTAGACTATTGGCTGCCTTGTCTACTGAGTCCCTTTTTCAGGCAAAGGACTGTCTTCATGTGTGGGCTTCTCTGGTTATCACTGTAAAGCTAGAAAAATTCAGCCTAGTCTCTCGGTTCATACTTTTTTCTTGTTACCTTTTGGATCCCTGATCTCTCTGTCTTTCTCTCTTTGTCTCTCACTCTCGCTCTTAAAAGACAGTCATATCATTGAAGTGTGCAGTTCAGACTCTTCTAGATTATAACCGCTCTCCAGTAAAATTGATCTTGAGAGCCTTATAGTGTTAATAGCAACATCCATTTTCATGGTGCAACTCGCTTGTTACCCTATGAGAATTCTACAATGGTATGGTCTCAGAAGTACGGTCCTGTGTCTTTACCCAGGAGGTTAACTCAGTCATGCTGAACACATCTAAATTTGGGACTTCATTCACCTCTGGTAGCTGTCCAAGTCCCCCATCCTTGGCCAGTGTAACTCTTCCCTCAGGTGGGGAGGAAGGTATTGTGAAGGGAGAATGGTCCAAATTCATGATCAGATTCTGAAACTTGTCTTCACATAAATGTCCTAGAGATGAGGGCAGTTCTCTTTTTGTTATGGGAAGTACAAGACTGGCTTCCTTTAGGGGTAATAAACATTCAGACTGATGACATGATGTTAGTGTAGCACATAAGTGGTGGGGTGGGGGGGGGATCATATCCTATCCACTCTGCTGCAAAGCCAGGAGGGTATAGCAATGGATGATGGCCTATGTCACTATTTTCTGATTGCAACACACATCCCTGGGAGGTTCAGTGATCTCAAGGACAGGTTAAGCAGGAATCTCTTTCCTTAGGAGTAGTCCCTGAGTATGGCAGTAGCAAATGAAGTTTTTGATCACTGGGGTAAACCATGCTGCGACCTGTTTGCGACCCCACAGAACTCTAAATGCAGCACCTACTTCACCATTCTCCCATATCATGGATGGAGTCTCAGGGACAATGTCCAGTTTTTGGCCTTCAGGACTACTCTATGCATATCCCCCATCCTGCTCATGACCAAGTTTATACAGAAAGCCATGTGGTGCAAGGCCAAAGTCATCCTCATTGCCCCATTCTGGCCTGGAAGGATTTAGTTTCCCCTCCGAAAACCCTACCTAGAGGAATCCCCTTGGTTCCCGGATCCAACTCAACCTCATCCAGATGTTCAGCGTGTTTCACTGTTGCAGTCCTAACAAATGGGTTATCTAGTTCCCGGTAGCCCTCAGTCGGCCAGAATACCAAAGGTAAGTAAAAATGACGTCGGTTGTAAAGGCCATCAGGGCGTCCAATACAAAAGAGGCAACCAACGTCACTTTCTCAGTCTTCCTTGCCGCAGAGCCCGAAGCAGAAGCTTTTCATGCACAAGTGCTGGTTGTCAGTTTACCTTTGTTGCTTTCCGACTACAAGAGTTGAAGTCTACTACAGCTAAGTACCCCGTTGGTGAGCCTCTTTTCTTGCCTTAACGAATGTCAGAAAAAGTTAATAATTGCCTTACCTGTGGAAAGCAGATTCCTCATAGAGATTTTCATTCCTATTGCATTGTTTAGGCCTTGACCACGACATTCCCAATTGTGATCTCTGTTCCTCCTTTAATCCGCACTATCTGTCGTCTGGCTAAGATTTTGGCTAGGCATTGTGGAGTTTGGCCTAAGTTTGTTGGTATGGCGTCCGCCAGTCTTCAGGCTTTGGATATTCCGAAGAAACGTAAGGATAAGGACCGTGACAGGCCTCAGAAAGCCAAGTCCTCAGATGATAAGTTGGTTGTCAGTCGGGCAGTAGCCAGTGAGAGATGCCTTTGCAGTCCGCAGATGTACAACCGCAGGCCTTGATTGAGTCAGAGTCCCTTAGGCCTTCGGCCTCCGTTTTGCCTTCCGATCTGTTGCTGGTCACCTCTTCTGCTGGAGCCGGAACCGCTAAGCTGACTCCAGTGTCCGAGGACTCTGTTTTGCGTTCTGACAGCAAACTTCTCCCTTCAACCTCTGCTGCAACGTCAGCTGTTGCCAGGCCTCCCAAGTCTTTCAGGCTTGCAAGTAAGTCTTCCATTCGTAAGCCTGTGAAAAGGAAGGCTCCAGTTTCTTCTCCTCAATCCCAAATGGTTAAAATGGCTAATGATTTGTTGACCCTTATTTGGGGTTCTCAGCCTCCTCCTACTAAAAAGGGTAGGGATGTTTCTCCTGAGGTTTTATCCTGCTCAGGTTCTGATTCTTCCAGCTTTTCTGCTGATGAAGATTAATTTTCTCAGGCTTATTCTCCTTTTGAGGATTCGGATGCAGAGGAATCCATCCCTTCGGCCTCTCCTCCAGAGGACTTCTCTTTTGGTGATACTTTAAATACCCTCAGGGAGCATTTTAAATGGGAAAGTCAGGATTTTCCCCAATCTAAGAAATGGATTAGGGAGTTTCTGGATTTACCTCGGCATAAGCCTCTTGCTATTCCCCCTATGTTGGAAGTTGTTGATGTTTTTCTGGAAAATTCCTAGACTCCAAATTTGGTTCCTCCTGCTCCCAGGAAACCTGACTGGTACTACAGAGTCAGACTCTCATCTGATTCTTTTCAGGAATCCGTTGGCGGATCCAGAGGTTATTTCTCATGGCACTAAAGGAGTTAAGGCCACTGTATCCAGGAATCCTGTTCCCATGGACAGGGAGTCTAGGAACTTAGATAGGTGGGGCAAGAAGGTTTTATACCTCTGCCACCCTAGCTATTAGGGCTACCAATTGTCTATTTCATAGGCTGATGTACCAGCAGCACACCTTGGAGGCTATTAAGTCTAGGATTGCAAGTGTTCCTCTTTTGGCAGAGAGTAAAGACATGCAGGATTTACTGAATTCCACCAGTCTGGTCAATAAGCATTCTTTACATTGTAGTTTTGACATCCTTGAAGCCTCCACCAGGGCTACTGCTACTGGATCTGTTATTAGTAGGCACGCTTGGCTCAGAGAACAGCCTCTTCCATAACCTGTCAAGGCTAAGCTTTTGGATGTACCTTTGCATAAAGACAGTCTCTTTGGCAACAAAGCAGAGGAGGTACTTAAGAAGATGGAGGATAAGGCCAAATCCATGCAAACGGTTAAGGATTTTCTGCAAGTTCAACTCCCTCGCTGTAGCAGGAATTACTCTTCCAAGAGTTGGACCTTTCCTGATACCAGCAGACAGAACCGTTCCAAGACTAGAGGTTACAAATCTTCTAGGGGGCAGGCGGCTACCCCTTAAAGGTCTAGGTGTTGGCAGGCTTCCACTTATAAGGGAGGAAGCTCCAAGCCTGCATCTCAATCAAAACACTCTCAATTACTTTTTTCAACTTCTGCCTGTTCTTGCTTGTCAGGAGAGTCCTTTGGGGGTGAGGTTGACCCTTTTTGCAAAGGTCTGGGCCACTATCACAGATGACAAATGGGTGCTCAGAATGGTGTCCCTAGGGCACAAGTTTTCTTTCCGTACCTTTCCAGCTCCCAAGGGATTCCTGGACGTTCCTCCAAACCAAAGGGTAGAAGAAGAAAAACTAATTTTGTCTTTGTCTCATCTGGGAGCAATAGAATCAGTTCCTGCTCAGCAGGTAGGCCAGGGCTTTTATTCCAGGCTTTTCCTAGTTCCAAAAAAAGAAGGCACCTAGCATCCTATCCTAGATCTTTCCATTCTGAACTCTTTTTCTGGTAATTCCAAAGTTCAAAATGCTCAATCTGCATCAGTTGCTACCACTGCTAGAAAAGGATTCCTGGCTGGTAACCTTGGATCTCAAAGAGGCTTATCTGCACATCCCTATCAGGGAAAGTTGCAGGCAGTACCTTCGTTTCAGAGTGGGCAAGCAACATTATCAATTCTCTGTACTGCCCTTTGGCTTATCTACTGCTCCCAGAGTCTTCACGAAGTGACTGGCCCCAGTCATTGCTTTTTGCAGGTGGAAGAAAATTCAGATTTACCCATACTTGGATGACTGTCTGATTCATGCAAGCTCTCAGGAACTGCTATTAAAGGATCTGGAATTCTAAAGACTCTTCTCTCTTCCCTGGGTTACACTCTCAACAAGGAAAAATCAAAAATGGTACCATCCAAGGAGATAACATTCTTGGGAGCGAGTCTGAACACAGCTGCCCAGATGATATATCTCACCCAGGAGATGCAGACAACTCATTCAGTTTACTTCAAGGACTTGCTCCCTGCAAGGAAATACCTGCAAGCTCTGGGATTCATGGCATCTTGTATTCTCATGATTCCATATGCAAGACTGCGTATGAGGAAATTGCAATGGTACCTCAAGAACATTTGGTGTCAACACACACAGGACCTGGATATGATGATTCCTCTACTTCCATCTCTGCGGACTGAGTTTCTATGGTGGGCAACAGCCTGTCTGCAAAACAAGGGCATGCCTTTTAGGGCACCTCCTGCCACTCAAGTTCTGACTACAGACGCATCGGACTACGCCTGAGGAGCACACCTGGATGGCAGATGTGTACATGAACATTGGAATGCCCAGCAGATGCACCTGCACAAAAATTGATGGCAGTTCAGCAGACCTTACTAGCTTTCAAGCATCTTCTTTCTCCATTGACACTGCTTGTCACAACACCACAGCACTACAGTCATGTGGTACATCGAAAAGCAGGGAGGGACTCAGTCTTACCCCTGTGCAGACAAAGTATGAATCTTTGGTCCATGGCAGCATCCCTGGACCTGCTTCTCCTAGCTCAGTTTCTTCCAGGAAGGCTCAATGTTTTGGCAGACCAGTTGAGCAGGCAAACCCTGGATCCTCACGAGTGGCAGCTGAACAGAGCAGTCTTTTTTGCAGCATCATTCAACGCTGGGGCACGCCTCAGGTGGATCTTTACTCCTCCCTGGACAACCATCTTCTACCTCTCTTTTACACCAGACAGTATCACAGCAAAGCCTGGAAAGTGGATGTTCCCTTGGACGTTGCTTATCAGTGTATGCCTTCCTTCCTCTTCCTCTTCTTCCCAGAGTATTAGTGAAGATCAGGGACGAATGACCAAGGACTGTTCTCATAGCTCCGGACTGGCCCAGACAGCATTGTTATCCGCTGCTGCGCAGTCTCTCCAGTTACCTCCTTGGCATCTTCCTCTGAAGCCAGATCTTTTGGTTCAGGAAAGGGGAAACATTCTACATCCTCATCTTCAGTCTCTCCATTTGGCAGCATGGCTCATTGTATGACTCCTTTCTTTTCTTCCTCCCTTTCCCAACAGGTGGTTGACGTGCTGAGGGAGGCCAGGAGGCCTAGCACTAGGAAGTCCTGTGCTGGCAAATGGGAAAGGTTCCCTCAATGGATGCAGGCTAGGGGGGAATCTGCTTCTCAGCCTACCCTTTCTCTGATCCTGGAATACCTGGCTGATTTGCTTCAAGGTGGTCTTTCTTTTTCCTCTATCAGGATCCATGCTACAGACATTTCTGCATGTTGTTCTCTTGAACAGCCCATTTTCTCTCAACCCCTGATGGAAATGTTTCTCAGAGGTGCTTGCAATTTAAAACCTCCCAGGGGAGCACCTACTCCAGCCTAGGATCTTAATTTTGTTCTAGAGAAACTCAATCTTCGCCTTTTGAGCCAGCTGCCTCTGCAGATTTAAAGTTTCTCTCTTAGAAGACCGCCTTCCTCTTGGCTATAACTTCAGCAAGGAGGGTTTCAGAGCTGCAAGCTTGATGGCCGTTGAGCCTTTCCTTATTTTCCATGCAGATAGTTTCTGTCTCTGAAAACTAATCCCTCCTTTATGCCTAAGGTGGTTTCCAGCCTGACTCTTAATCAGCCCATACACCTTCCTACTTTCTTTCCTAATCCTCAAAATAAAGGTGAAAGGATCCTACATTCTGTTGATGTGCACAGACAGCTCACATTTTACCTGGACTGGACTAAAGGCCTTCAGGAAACTACACAGTTGCTGGTCAGTTTTGCCCCTGGAGCCCAGGGCAAGGCTGTTTCTAAGCAAACCATTTCTAAATGGTTTGCACATTGCATTACTTTTTGTTATCCCTTTCATGGCAAAGCTCCACCTCAAGGGGTTAGGACCCACTCAACTAGAGTGGCTTCCACTTCTGCAGCTTTTCTAAGGGATGTCACTGCTGAAGACATTTTGGAGGCTGCCACCTTGATTGGATGGGTGAAAAGAAATTCACCCTGAGGATCACGTCAGTCTCCCTCCTAGACAGGGGTCCAGGGAAGTAAATAGTGTGGGAAGAAATAGCCAGGGAATTGTTATGGCTAGGCTTGTATAGGCCCTAGGGCTGATAGCCTAGTACCAACCTATGAAAGACTGAGGAAGTGACGTCTGTTGCCTCCTTTTGTATTGGACGCCCTGACGTCCTTTACAACCGACGTCATTTTTGCTTACCTTTGGTATTCTGGCCGACTGAGAGCTACCGAGTGCCGGATAACCCATTTGTTAGGACTGCAACAGTGAATACACTCGAACATCTACATTTATGGTAAGTGTACCCAACTGTACTATCTTTCTAACCTGAAACTAACCACTTGGTTTCTCAAGTACTCATGGCTTCTCAGAAAATGTCTACACGTAACTTATCATAGAGGTAGATCCTTTCATTTCAGTCTGTCCTGAGGTAGATTCTTTCATTCCATTCTGTCTGATACGGCAACCCACCTGCCTTCCTACGGCCATTAGGCTTCCTGTTGAAATGTTGGCATTTGAAAAACCCAGGAGAAGAGTGAATTTTGAAAAAAAGAAGTTATGTTCTTCTTCCATCTGTGTTGTCGATCTTCATTCATTCTTGACTGTTGGGTCTCGGTTCCATCCTCAGAACTGACTCGGCCATTGTAACAAGCTCATGCCAGCCAGAAACTGTCTAGCTAAGGCTACCCATAGTGCCTCTCTTCTCTTCTCCTCTGATCGAGTTTTACCAGTAGAAATAAAATGTAGAAGCTTTCTCTGAGCAACTGCCCTACTACAAAACCAGGACTAGACCCAAACCTCCAGGAGTCTTTGGAGGGGGTTGGAGGGTGGGATGTCAAGAATGAATGAAGATCGACAATGCAGATGGAACGTTATGGTAAGAATATAACTTCTTTGTCTGATGGTGCCAGTCTTCATTCTTGACTGTTGGGACAGAGTCTCTAGCCACTTTATGTCCCGGGAGGCCCTGTGGAAGGATATTCCTGAACACCATAGAGCCAAAGGATGCTCTTCCCTTGGAGACCATGTCCAATTTGTAATGAGTGATAAAGATATGCAGGTTTGCCCAAGTTGCTTCTGCACAAATGTCATCCATAGAGGCTCTAGAATGAAAAGCTACTGAAGTGGAAACTGATCTGGTAGAATGAGCCTTGACCTTAGTTGATAGGTTTAGTTTATTTTGGTCGTAAACAAAGGTGATGCAATCTCTCGACCATTTTGATAAGGTATCTTTGGAAACTGGTTTGTCCAGTCGAGTGCCTGAAAAGGACAAAAACAATTGATCAGATTTTCTAACTGATTTCATTCTATTCAAGTAAAAATGTAGTTGTATGTGTACATCCAACAAGTGTAAACAATATTCTCTCCCTTGTTTGAGAAGTTTGGGAGGAAAACTGGTAGTTCTATAGATTGATTAATATTTGAGTCCGATACAACCTTGGGAAGAAATAAGGGTTAGTCCTAAATGATGCTCTGTCTTTGTGAAAAATGTTATATGGACATTTCACATACAAAGCCTTTAATTCTGATATTCTCCTGGCTGACGTGATGGCCACCAGGAAAAGGGTCTTCCAAGATAAGAATTTAATATCACAGGTGGCTGCTGGCTCAAAGGGCTGACAGATTAAACTTTGCAAAACTAATGTTAAATTCCAAGGTTCAGTGGGTTTTTTAAAGGGTGGTTTCAAATGCATAACACCTTTCAGGAAGGTTTTGCAAAGGTGATGAGACATTAAGGAAAGGTCATCAAAACCATTATGAAAATTTGAAATAGCAGCTAAATGAACCCTAATAGTAGAAGCTGAGGCTCCTAAGTGGAATGTAGTTGATAAATATTCTAATAACTTATTATTCAAGGGTGGAAAAGGGTCAGTTCTTTCTGCAAGAGACCAAAGCACAAATCTGTTCGTCTACTAAGATAAAGTCTTCTGGTGGTGGATGATTTATGGGAAGCCAGAAGTATTTTCTGTACTGGGGAAGATAGATTGTTCTGCCTGGGAATAACGAAGTGGAGGTACCAAGCTGTCAGCTTGAGACTGTATAGGTTGGGATGGACCAACCCCTGTGGCTGAGACAACAGGTCTGGGGTGGGGTCCAGAGTCCACAGGCTGGGAACTAGGTAAGGCCAGAGAAAGGGGAAACAGACTTGGCAGGGCCAATAAGGTGCAGCGAGGATCACTTTGTTTCTCAACCGTTCAACTTTCTTCAAAAACTGGGGGATTGGGGGAAAGGACGAAAGGTGTAAAGCAATCCTGGGGGCCAGTCTTTAGGGATCTCCACCTGAGGGGGGGACAGGGCAAAGTAGCTGCTGGACATGTGATTTATGGGAGATGTAGATAGGTCGCAGCAAGGTTGACCCCATCGATGAAATATCTTCATTGCTACATTGGGATTGAGAGACCACTCTTGAGGCAGGAGGATACATCTGCTCAGTTTGTACGCAGTCACATTGGAATTCTCCAGAATGTGCATTGCAGTCACCCATTGCTACACTCTTCGGGTTTCCCGACATAATGGGTAGGATCTGGTTCCTCCCTGTTTGTTGATGTACCAAACCACCGACATATTGTCTGATTGGATAGCAATTGTCCCTGAAGGGAGGGCCAATTGAAATGCCTGCACTGCTAGAAGCACGGCCTACGGTGCTAGGACGTTGATATGCAAATTGGCCTCTGAGGGGCACGAGTGCCTTCGACTGTCTTTCCCTGAAAATGCCCTCCTCACCCCATCAGGGATGCATCTGTGGTCACTACGGCCTTGGCCTGAGCGGATATGAAAGGACGACTCCATAATTCCTCTTCTGACTTACACCAATTTAGGTCCTGCTTGCATCGGTTGGTTATGCAGATTAGGGAAGACATCGGGTGTGTTAACAGAGACCATTGTGATGCCAGGAGACATTGAAGCAGCTTAATATGGTACCTTGCCAGGGGAACTAGAGTGATCGTGGCAGCCATTGACCCTAGAAGCTGTAAGACTAAGCGAGCCAGGACTTTGTCTTGAAAGAGTATCACTTGAAGCTGTGATCTTAACCTCTGCCGCCTGTGATAAGGTAGAGCAGCCATGCAGGAGTTCGGGTTGAATGTTGCTCCAGTGAATTCTAACTCTTCCGTGGGTGGCAGCTTTGACTTTTCCCTGTTCAGTGAAATGCCAAAATACTCTGCAAGGTGTAGGAGGAGTCCAGGGCATGGAGCAGTAGATGCCTGGTGGGGGCGGTGAGGAGCCAGTCATCAAGATACAGAAACGTATGGAATCCTTGTAGTCTTGCGCATGCAGCTGCCACTGCCATGCTTTTGGTGAACACCCTCGGGCCTGTGGTCAGACCAAAGGGCAGTGCTCGAAATTAGTAGTGACTGGTTCCCAGCCGGAAGCGGAGGTATCTTCTGGAGTGCTTGTTCATCTTTATGTGGTGATGCGCGTCCTGAAGATCTAAAGAGCACATCCAGTCATCTTTCTCCAGAAACAGAAGTATAGACTGTACCGTGACAATCCGGAATTTCATCTGTCAAACAAACTTGTTCAAGACAATGAGGTCTAAAATTGGCCTCCAGTTCCCTGTCTTTTTTGGCACTAAAAAGAATCTTGAGTAAAAACTGAATCCTATTTGTTCTGGTGGGACTGTTTGGATGACTCTTTTTTGAAGCAGCTCTTGTATGTCTTGTGCTGTTATATCCCTCTGACTTGGTGGAGTGTCGGGGATGTACCTTTTTTGGTCTTGGATAACGATTGAAGATGATATGGAAACTATCGTCTGCACGTAGGAATCTGATGTTATTGAGTGCCAGGCCAAGTGATGCAGAGAGAATCTTCCCCTGCCAACCTTCAGAGATAGGCAGTCAGGCCACTGCTCAGGAGCACTAGTAGGGTTGTCCAGAGAAGGAATCCCTGGAACTCTGGTTACACCGGCCCCCTCTTGCCACAGGAGGGATGGCTTCCTGATGAGGTCCCCCTCTGCCCTGGTGGGGGGGAGGACTCACCACGTGTGTCCCAAAAAGGCCATTGGGAGTTCCTGAATCCCATCTTTCCACTCCTCTGATCCCTGGAGTAGGGTCATTAGAAACAGAAAAATGCACACCCTCGGCAGAAAGGGTCTTTCCATCCTTCTCGCACTCTGCTAGTGTGTCTCTGACTTTTGGACTAAAAAGCGAGGTAGTATCAACCGGAGCATTGACAAAGGGAGATTTGAAAGGGTCTGCGAAATCACACAAGCACATCCAGGCGTGGCTCCTGATGACAGCACCTGTTCCCACTGCCCTGGCCATCCCTTTGGCTTTGTGTGCAATAAGCTGCATGGATGAGTTTGATATAGATTCTAGGGTCACAACCTGGGAGGCAACTTTGTCACGTACCTTGTCAGACACTTCCCCCTGCCATGGTGCCTGAAACCTCAGTGATCAGGTTCCTCTGAAGATGGGTAAAATGTACCAAGAAATTCAATGACTGTATGGCAGAGGTTGTTGAAGCGTAGACCCACTTCCCAAATCTATCCATTGTCCGAGACTCTCTGTTTGGAGGATGAACAGTTGGGACTCTCCTCTGCAAGTTCCTTCTTTGTGGCAGCTGCCACCACCATAGCATCTACTGCAAAAACCCTGCTATCGGCAAGACAAATTCTGCAAGTCTTGGGGTTCATGGCCTCCTGCATTCTTCTAATTCCATATGCAAGACTGCATATGAGGAAACTTCAGTGGTACTTAAAAAGTTTATGGAGTCAACATTGTCACAGCTTGGAAACAATGATTCCTACTATACCATGCCTGCAACTAGAGTTCCTATGGTGGGCAGAGGTCCGCCACCAAAACAAGGGACTGCCATTCACTCCACCCCCTGCCACCTAAACCCTAACTACAGATGCATCAGACTATGCTTGGGGGGCTCATCTGGCAGGAAAGTGCATTCAGGGCAAATGGAGCCCAAATCAAATGCACCTACATATCAATCAGAAAGAGATGCTAGCTGTACAGAATGCACTGACAGCCTTCAAGAGACTGACAACACCACAATTTTGTGGTACATAAACAAGCAGGGGGGGTACACATTCCTACCCCCTATGCAGACTAGCCATGGCATTGTGGAACATGGCCTTGACCTATCAAATACAGCTACAAGCTCAATTCCTGCCAGGAAAGCTAAATACTCTGGCAGATGAACTAAGCAGAAGTCTTATGGGCCCAGACGAATGGAAACTGGAACCACACGTTTTCAACATGTTGAAACGCAAATGGGGGAGCCCAGACATGGATCTTTTCGCTTCACCCCAGAACTATAAGTTGGACAAATTCTGCACAAGAATTCATCACAAAAAAAGCTTGTAAAGTAAATGCTCTATCATTCACCTGGAAAAGCCTATTTGTCTATGCTTTTCCCCCTCTGCCTCTGCTCTCCAAAGTTCTACTAAAAGTCAGACCAGACAAATCAAAAATGAATCTGATTGCTCCAGACTGGCCTCGCCAACACTGGTACCCACTCCTGCACAATGTGTCACACCTTCCTCCGTGGCAGCTGCCTCAGACACCTCAGCAGAACTACCAAATTCTACACACTCATTTCCAAACTTTGAATCTTACAGTGTGGCTAATCAACTAATTTCACCCTTGGCATCCCTCAGCAAACCTGTGATTTATGTCATTTTGGAGGCTAGAAGGCCTAGTACTAGAAAATGTTATGCTGACAAATGGAAAAGATTCTGTGCCTGGAACCAATCACAAGGAATAAGCACATCAATGCCCAATATTCCTCAGACTCTGCAATACTGCTTCACAAGGGCCTATCTTTTTCTTCCATAAAAATCCTTGTCTCTGCCATTTTAGCTCATTACAACACAGAACCTCCCCTCTTCTCTCATCCTCTGCTAAAGCAGCATCTCAGAGGGGCCAAAAATTTAAGACCTCCCAGGAGAGCACCAACTCCTACATGGGACCTCAATTTTGTTTTGGAACAACTCACTCTCCCTCCTTTTGAGCCAACTGCTACTGCTGACCTAAAATTTCTCTCATGGAAAACAGCTTTCCTTTTAGCAGTCACTTCAGCTAGAAGGATTTCAGAATTACAGGCTCTTTTGGCAGTGGAGCCTTTCATTTATTTTTCATCCGGACAGGGTGTCTCTCGGGACCAATCTATCCTTCATGCCTAAGGTGGTATCCAGTGTGGCTCTTAATCAGACCATTCATCTGCCAACTTTTTTTCCCAATCCACAGAACAAGGGTGAGCAGATTCTGCATTCATTGGATGTACACAGACAACTTAGATTCTACGTAAACAGGACAAAATCTCTAAGTAAATCTGAACAACTATTGGTGGCATTTGCTGCAGGGGCAGAGGGAAAGGCTATTTCAAAGCAGACTATTTCCAAATGGATAAGCCATTGTATTCATTTCTGCTATATGCACCATGGTAAACTTATCCCCAAGGGGATCAGATCTCATTCCACCAGGGCTGCATCTACCTCTGCAACCTTTCTCAGAGGGGTTCTTACCAGAGACATTCTAGAAGCTGCTACCTGGAGCTCAGTTCATACATTCACCAAACATTACCATTTACCTCTCTTCTCTAAATCCAGAGCTGGCTTTGCCACTGCTGTCCTGCAGGGCCTTATAGCTGCTCCTAATGCTGTATAAATCCATCCTCCCAACCATAGCTTTGGGAATCTACCCAAATGTAATGACTGCAACAGTGAAACACAAAGAACATAGTACAGTTGTGTACACTTACCATAAATGTAGATGTTCGAGTGTATTCACTGTTGCAGTCCTGGTTATCCACCCTCTGGCCCCCTCTTTCTCTTACTATACTTCTCCTTTCTTTTACTATGCTTAAAAGCCTTTTTGGTGTATTTGCTTTTATTTGGAGGTATATTTTTTGTGTTTTAAATTATATACATATATATTTTGCTCCCCATTTGGGGGGCACCTGACATCTGGGGCAAGAAAAACTGATGTAATGGCATCGACTGCATGTTTTATACCCCTGATGTCATGGAAGAAGGGACAGCAACCGGTGCAGGACCCAAGACTTTGTTAATCAGGCTGACTGAGGGCAACCTGCCAGCAGATTACCCAAATGTAATGACTGCAACAGTGAATACACTTGAACATCTACATTTATGGTAAGTGTACACAACTGTACTTTCTTGCATCCACAGTTGCAGACACTGAACCTAGTAGCCTGGCTTATTCCTTGACTTCTTCTCCAGTGGCCAGCGTAAGCAAACAAGTCCTGGATGTCATACGTGAAGCCAGACGACCCAGTACTAGAAAATCCTGTGCTGACAAGTGGAAAAGGTATTGTTCCGGGATCCAGACTAAAGGAGCTGACCCTGCACAGCCCTCCTTACCTCTCATCCTGGATTACCTAGCAGAACTACTCCACAGGGGCCTAGCCTTCTCTTCCATTAAAATCCATGCCTCTGCCATCTCTGCACATTACAGCACTGTGCCACCTCTCTTCTCACACCCTCTCATCAAACAATTCCTGAGAGGGGCTAACAACTTAAGGCCACCAAGATGAGCCCCTACTCCTGCTTGGGACCTTAACTTTGTATTGGAAAAGTTCACGCTCCACCCCCCACCCCCCCTTTGAGCCTGCAGCTTCAGCAGAGTTAAAATTCCTCCCTTGGAAAACAGCCTTGCTTCTGGCCATCACTTCAGCTAGAAGAGTGTCTGCGCTACTAGCACTTATGGCTGTGGAACCTTTCATAATTTTTCATGCTGACAGGGTCTCCCTCAGGACTATCCCAACTTTCATGCCTAAGGTGGTGTCCAGTGTGGCTCTCAACCAATCTATTCATTTGCCCACCTTTTTCTCTAACCCTCAAAATAAGGGGGAAAGGATCCTGCACTCTTTAGATGTGTACAGACAGCTCAGATTCTACCTGAATAGGACTAAGACCTTTAAGAAATGTGACCGGTTACTAGTCAGCTTTGCACCAGGGACAGATTGCAAAGCCATATCAAAACAAACCATCTTCAAATGGATAGCACACTCCATCCATTTGTGTTACAAACACCATGGGAAACCGCCCCCACTGGGGGTCAGAACACATTCAACTAGGGCAACTTCAACCTCTACAGCCTTTCTCAGAGGGGTCCCTACCAGGGATATCCTGGAAGCTGCAACATGGAGTTCTGTTCATACCTTCACCCAAGCATTACCACCTGCCTAGCTTTTCAAAATCCAGGGCAGGCTTTGCAGCCACAGTCCTGCAGGGCATACTAGCCAGCCCCAACTCTTCTTGACTGCCTCCACCCAGTCCTCAGCTTTGGGAATCAACCCAACTGTGATGACTGCAACAGTGAAACATGAAGAACATAGTACAGTTGTGTACACTTACCATAAATGTAGATGTTCGAGTGTATTCACTGTTGCAGTCCTGGTTTCCCACCCGCCAGCCCCCTTGTCTCTTTCTCTCGCACTCTCTTCCTCACCCTTACAGGAATATTGGTATTTACTTTCTACTGGTGGTGTTACTCCACCATAACGTAGCTCCCTATTGGGGGCTCCTGACATTTGGGTCAAGAAAAACTGATGTAATTGCATCAGCTGCTTATTTTTATACCACTGATCACCTGACGTCAATCCTGGAGCGACAGCAACTGACGCAGAAATACTAAGCCTCTGGTATTCAGGCTGACTGAGGGCTACCCCTGCCATGATAACCCAACTGTGATGGACTGCAACAGTGAATATACCCGAACAAATACATTTATGGTAAGTGTACACAAATGTACTTTCTAAGCCATCCCCTTATGGTACAAAGTCACAGTGACTCACTTCCCCCATCCCCTCCCTCTGCCCACCTCCACTTACCCCTAGGAGAAAAACTCTCCTTTCATGCAAGCACCTGGGCCACCATTACCAACGACCACTGGGTTCTCAACATAGTGTCTCAGGGATACAGATTTTCCTTCCATACCCTTCCAACCCCAAAAGGGTTCCCAGCTCTGCCTCTAAACCATTGGGCAGAGGCTCAAAACCAAATCCTTTCCTTGCTCTCTATGAGGGCAGTAGAGCACATACCTGCAGAACAGAAAGGCCAAGGTTTCTACTCCAGACTTTTTTCTGGTGCTCAGAAAAGAGGGCACCTGGCACCCCATCCTCAATCTATCCATCTGAACACCTTCCTGGTGATCCCAAAATTCAAAATACTCACCCTCCAGCAGCTGCAACCCATGCTCTCCAAGGATGCTTGGCTAGCCACCATAGATCTAAAAGAGACCTACCTCCACATTCCTATCAGGGAATCATGCAGGAAATATCTCCATTTCAGGGCAGGATCTCAACACTTTCAGTTCTGTGCACTTCCCTTTGGCTTATGTACTGCTGCCAGAGTTTTTACAAAATGTCTGTCTCTGGCCATTGCCTTTTGCAGACAAAGGAATATCCAAATTTACCCATACTTAGGTGACTGCCTTATTCAGGCAGACTGCCAGGAAAAGCTGCTCAAGCACCTGGCCTTTGTAAAGAACCTACTAACCTCCCTATGGTACACAATCATCAAAACGAAATCCAAACAGGTACCCACCCAAAGGACTATCTTCCTTGGAGCGAGCCTACTTATCTCAATTAACCACCAGACCCCATTTTAGAAGATCCTGCAAGCTCTGGGGTTCATGGCATCTTGCATACTAATCATTCAGTATGCCAGACTATATATGAGGAAACTTCAGTGGTACCTAAAAAGCCTTTGGTGTCAGCACTCTTCAAGACCTGGAGACTGTTCTACCTATAATTCCTTGCCTCAGAAAAGATTTTCTGTGGTGGGCAACAGCATGCTCCCACAACAAGGGACTACCTTTCTCACCACCCCCTGCCACCCAAACCCTCACTACAGATGCATCAGACTATGCTTGGGGTGTACACCTGGATGGCAGGTGCATAAAGGACCATTGGAGCCTGCAGCAAATCCTTCTGCACATCAACCAAAAAGAAATGATGGCTGTCCATAGGTTCATAGGTTGGTACTAGGCTATCAGCCCTAGGGCCTACACAAGCCTAGCCATAACAATTCCTTGGCTATTTCTTCCCACACTATTTACTTCCCTGGACCCCTGTCTAGCAAGGCGACTGACATGATCCCCGGGGTGAATTTCCTTTCTCCCAGATGTTCTTCGTGTTTCACTGTTGCAGTCATTACACTTGGGTTATCCTGCTGGCAGGCTACCCTCAGTCGGCCTGAATTCCAAAGTCTAGGTCCGGCGTCGGTTGCTGTCACCTCTTCCCTGACGTCAGTGCGCCAGGGGTATAAAAGATGCAGCCGACGCCATTTTCTTTAGTCTTTCTTGCTGCGCGGTGCCCGAAGCAGAAGCAGTTCGCAAGTGCCAGTCGGCCGACTCCTGAGATTTTTGTGTCCGAATTTCAGATCCGAAGTCTTCATTAAAAGTTAAGTACCCCGTTGGGGAAAACGTTTTTCTTGCTCCACACCGATGTCAGAAAAAGTTAATAATTGTATTTCTTGGGGGAAGCAAATACCTCATAAGGATTTTCATTCTTACTGTATTTCTTGCCTAGGCCCTGACCACGACATTGCTTGTTGTTGGTTTTGTGCTAGATTTAACCAGCGCACTATAAAGCGCCGGTACAATTTTGCTTTTCACTATTTTGGCAGAAGATTTAATTACACGATGCCATCGGATAGCCAACCGACTACCGCAATTCACAAGAAACGCAAAGAAAAAGAAAAGGACGGGCATCTGAGGTCTAAAACCGACAACGAGGCTTCTTCTAAGCCAGTCACCGGTTCGCCGGCTCTCAGTGAGGCGCTTTCGCAGCCCCTGACGCCCGCTACTTTGGACCCGCAGGCCGCTACAGACTCCCACGTAGAGTCGCTTAGGCCTCTGGAAGCTCAAGGTATTGGACCTTCGGAAACTATTCCCTCAGATGGGTCCGGAGCCACTGAGTAGGCATCGGCTTCTGAGGGTGTATTCAGACCTACTCAATTGTACATTAAAGTGACTCCAGTTACAACGGCAAAGACTAAAGTATCTTTAAAGACAAAGAAACAATTACAACAGCCTCATAGTCAGGCCTCCATGCCTTAAAAAACAGATGCTCAAAATGGCCGAAGACTTAATTACTTTGATCAGGGGTTCCCATCCCCCTCCTGAGGCCTAGGCAAGAGACAGAATATGAATCTTCAGATCAGGTTTCCATTTCTTCAGATTCCTCTTCTGATCAGGAATACTCTCTTCCTCCCTATGAGGATTCTGATGCTGAAGAATCTATCCCTTCAGCCTCTCCTCCTGAGGATTACTCTTTTGGGGAAACCTTGCATACCATGAGGGAACATTTCCACTGGGAGAGCCAAGATTATTCTGAATCTAAGAAAAGGCACAGGGACTTTCTTTTACTTCCACAACACAGGCCCCTAGCTGTTCCACCTGTGTTAGACATTGTAGATGATGTATTTTCAGAGTCCAGTCTGACCCCTGACTCATTACCTCCAGCTCCTGTTAAGCCGGACAGGTACTACAGGGTGCCTGACTCTCTCATAAATTCCTTTTCAAGAACCCTGCTGCTGACCCAGAAACTATTTCTCAGGGTCCCAAAGGGGTCAAGGCATCCACTGCAAAAAACCCTACCCCCTCCTACAGGGATTCTAGGACATTAGACAGATGGGGAAAGAAGATTTACACCTCTGCTACCTTGGCTATAAGGGCTTTAAATTGTAAATTTCATATGCTCAAATATCAGCAATATATTATGTCACTGTTTAAACAGAAAATGTTGATAAATTCTGAAGGTGCAGAAAACAAAGAAATCCAGGATTTATTGCATGCAGCTGAGCAAGTTGGAAAGCATACTTTGCAGTGTGGTTTTGATTCTTTGGAGGCCTCCTGTAGGGCCGCTGTCACGGGTTCTGTCATCAGGAGGTATGCTTGGTTAGAGGAACAAAATTTACCAGATCATGTTAAAGCAAAATTATTAGATGCTCCATTACAGCATGATACTTTGTTTGGTGTTAAAGCAGAAGAGGTGTTAAAGAAAATGGAGGACAAACCTAAATCTATGCAAACAGTCAAGGATTTCTTACAGGTACAGCCTCCAAGATTTAGCAGACACTGGCCTGCAAAGAATTGGTCCTTTCCAGTGTCAGACAGACCACAGAGGGGCAGATATAGACGCCCAAGAGGGAGATACCAGCCCCAAGGTTCATACAGGTCTAAACAATGGGGTGCTTCTACCTCCAAAAGTGGAGAAAACAAATCACAGCCTTACAGGAAACAGTCCCAATGACTTCCCCCTGCCTACGCCAAGCACTTATCTTTTGGCAGCACCTTTAGGGGGAAAACTAGCACTTTTTTCTCAAAATTGGCACATAATAACCCAGGACAAATGGGTCTTAGACATAGTGTCACAGGGCTACAAGTTTCACTTTCATACCCTGCCAAGGGCAAACGGTTGTCCAGACCTACCAAAAAAACAGTGGGCAGAGGCACAAAAACAAGTCTCATCTCTCATGGACATGGCCATTCAACAAGTACCAGAACCAGGGACAAGAATTTTATTGAAGACACTTCTTGGTACCCAGAAACGACAATGCCTGGAGACCAATACTGGACCTATCTATTCTAAACACATATCTGGATATACCAAAATTCAAAATGTTGACCTTGCAGCAGATTCTGCCCATGCTGGACAAGAAGGCTTGGCTTGTGACTTTAGACCTAAAAGAGGCATACCTGCATGTCCCAATCAGACAAACATGCAGAAGATACCTCAGATTCAAAGCTGGCTCCGTGCACTATCAATTCTCTGCACTGCCCTTTGGCTTATCTATTGTGCCCAGGGTCTTCGCAAAGTGCCTGGCACCAGTAATTGCATTCTGCAGACAAAGAGGAGTACAACTATATCCTTACTTGGACGACTGCCTCATTCAGGCAGAGAACAAGGACATTCTACTACAGCATCTGACGTTTGTAAAAAGATTACTACCATGCCTAGGGTACACAGTCACGAACAAAAATCAAAATCTAGTACCCTCTCAAGAGATAATATTCCTGGGTGCAAGCTTAAATACAACTGCCCAGATGGCTTATCTCACACCAGACAAAGGCAACTGACTACCTACTTCACACTGTTGGCAACAAAGGCCCAGTTATCTGCAAGAAAAATTCTGCAGGCTTTGGGCTTCATGGCATCCTGCATTCTACTAATTCCATATGCAAGACTGCATATGAGGAAACTTCAGTGGTACCTAAAAAGTGTTTGGACTCAGCATTGCCACAGCCTGGAAACAATAATTAGTCTCATTCCCTGCCTGCAACAGGAGTTTCGATGGTGGGCGAAGAGGGCCAGCCATTAACCTTACCCCCAGCCAGGCAGACATTGACAACGGATGCATCAGATTATGCCTGGGTGGCACACATGGCAGGAAGATGTATTCAAGGCACATGGTCTGCCAACCAGATGCATCTACATATCAATCAAAAAGAGATGCTAGCTGATGTCCTTCAAGGATGCATCTGCAGTCATCACATATGGGTTGTCCTGCCACAGGCAGCCCTTCAGTCGGCCGGATTCCAAAGTCTGGGTCCGGCGTCAGCTGATGTCGCCTCTTCCCCGACGTCAGAGCGCCTGGGGTATAAAAGCGTCAGCCAACACCATCTTCCCCAGTCTTTCTTGCCGCGTGGTGCCCGAAGCAGAAGCAGTTCGCAAGTGCCGGTCGGCCAGCTCCTGTAATTCAGCTAAACCAAAGACTTCAAAAGCTAAGTACCCCGTTGGGGACTCTCTCTTGCCTCAGCCAATGTCAGATAAAATTAATAATTGCTTAACTTGTGGGAAACAAATACCTCATAAGGATTTCCACTCTTACTGCCTACCTTGCCTAGGCCCAGACCACGACGTCTCGGCCTGTTCCGCCTGTGCTTCCTTCAACCAACGCACTCTAAGACGTCGGTCGGAGTTTGCAGAGGAATTTTTTGGGACTAGTTTTGCTTACAAAATGCCGTCAGAGACTCCGACTACACATTTAATACAGAAACGGAAGGACAAGGACCGACACACGCGGTCTGCGGTTTCGGCTGAAACCACGGCCAGGCCTACCGCGAGTGTCTCGGTCTCGGCTGAAACCGAGTCCTTGGTACTACCGTCCATCGAAACTGTACAACCGACAACCTCGGCCCCGGAGGCCATTACTGTATTGGTTGAATGCCCTGACAGCCCTCAAGGACCTACTTCATCCGGGACAACTACTGATAAAGGCAGACAATACCACGGTCATATGGTATATAAACAAACAGGGAGGCACTCATTCCTACCCCCTCTGCAGACTAGCCATGACTTTGTGGGACACAGCATTGACTTACATTGCAGGCACAATTCCTGCCAGGAAAGATAAATGCTCTGGCAGACGAACTAAGCAGAAAACCTCATTGATCCCCACGAATGGAGATTGGATCCACAAGTCTTCAACATAACAAGAAAATGGGGATGCCCGGACATAGACCTATTTGCCTCTCCTCACAAGTGCCAACTAAAGAAATTCTGTGCAAGGACTTATCACAGAGAAGCATGGAAATTGGATGCCCCATCTTTCAGCTGGAAAAACTTAACAGTATATGCTATTCCTCCACTGCTTCTCCTCCCCAAGGTACTCCTAAAGGTCAGACAAGAGAAGCCAAAAATTATATTGATTGCCCCTGACTGGCCCCGCCAGTACTAGTATCCAATTCTAAGGAACTTGTCTCAATGCCCAGCCCTGGACCTTCCCTCAAATACCTCACCTACTGTCCTAACAAAACAATCAGATCCTGCACAGCCAACTCAAGACCTTAAATCTGGCAGCATGGCGGATAATGTAGTCATACAAAACACACCTCTCACTAAAGCGGTGATGGATGTCATTTTGGAGGCCAGGAGGCCTAGTACTAGAAAATCTTACGCTGGAAAATGGAAGAGATTCTGTGCCTGGAACCAGGCACAAGGAATTGACATAGCAGTACCAAATATTCCTCAGATTTTGCAATACTTAACTGAGATGCTGGACCAAAGGCCTATCCTTTTCATCATTTAAAATTCATGCCTCTGCCATTTTAGCTCATTACAATACAGAGCCACCAGTCTTTTCTTATCCTTTAAGGCAATACCTCAGAGGAGCCAAAAACTTAAGGCCTTCAAGGAGATCGCCAATACCTGCATGGGACCTCAATTATGTTTTGGAAAAGCTCACTCTGCCCCCTTTTGAGCCAGCCGCTACAGCTGATATAAAGTTTTTATCTTGGAAAACAGCTCTGCTCCTAGCAATAACCTCAGCAAGACGAGTGTCAGAGCTACAGGCACTCATGGCTGTGGAACCTTTTATCATTTTTTATCCAGACAGGGTTTCTCTGAGGACAAACTCGACATTTATACCTAAGGTAGTGTCCAGTGTGGCCCTTAACCAAACTATTCATCTGCCTACTTTTTATCCAAACCCACAGAATAAGGGGGAGAGAATTACGCATTCTTTGGACATACACAGACAGCTACGCTTCTACTTGAACAGAACCAAAGCTTTCAGAAAGACTGAGCAACTATTAGTGGCATATGCTGCAGGATCACAAGGAAAGGTTATCTCAAAGCAGACTATTTCAAAGTGAATAGGCCACTGCATTCCTTTCTGCTATTCACAACATGGCAAGCCAGTGCCTAAGGGCATTAGGCCACATTCTACCAGAGCAGCAGCCACTTCAGCAGCCTTCCTCAGGGGAGTACCAACCAAAGACATTTTAGAGGTTACTGCCTGGAGTTCAGTGCACACCTTTACAAAGCACTATAATTTACCACTCTACTCTAAATCCAGGGCAGGCTTTGCCACTGCAGTTCTGCAGGGCCTCATAGCCGCTCCTAATGCTATTTAGCTCCAGCCTCAAATCCATAGCTTTGGGATTCAACCCAAGTGTAATGACTGCAACAGTGAAACACAAAGAACATAGTACAGTTGTGTACACTTACATAAATGTGGATGTTAGAGTTTATTCACTGTTGCAGTCCAGGCTACCCACCCACCATCCCCCATTTCTTTGCTGGAACTTGTCTACACTTCTCTAATCTATACAACCTATGTGGTGTATTTGCTTGTAGATGAAGGTATTACACATTTTGGTGCATGCATGTTTTATTGGCATATTTTTAGCCTACCCTTTTGGGGGCACCTGACATCTGGGGCAAGAAAAACTATAGAAAATGGCGTTGGCTGCATCTTTTATACCCCTGGCGCACTGACGTCAGGGAAAAGGCAACAGCAACTGACGCCGGACCTAGACTTTGGAATTCAGACCGACTGAGGGTAGCCTGCCAGCAGGATAACCCAAGTGTAATGACTGCAACAGTGAATACACTCAAACATCTACATTTATGTAAGTGTACACAACTGTACTGTCCAGCACACCTTGATAGCTTCCAAGCCCCTTCTCTCCCTAGTTGCTCTCCTGATCTAAACAGACAACACCACTGTGATGCGGTATATCAGTAAGCAGGGAGGGACTCACTCCTACCCTCTGTGCAGGCTGGCCATGACCCTTTGGCACACAGCCTCTGCCATGCAACTGCACCTGTTAGCACAATTCCTTCCAGGTTCTCTCAACTCTCTGGCAGACCAATTAAGCTGAAATCTTCTGGACCCACACGAGTGGCAGCTCAACAGAAGAACCTTCACCCTTATAATACAGAAGTGGGGCACCCCAAAGGTCGACCTCTTTGCCTCCCACACCAACCATCAGCTCAGCAAATTCTGCACCAAGGAGTATCACTGCATGGCTTGGAAAGTGGATGACCTGTCCTTCCCCTGGGTCACTCTATCAGTCTATGCCTTTCTTCCACTACCTGTCATCCCCTGGGTACTGCTCAAAATAAAGGAGGAAAAACCAAGGACTGTTCTTATAGCTCCAGACTGGCCTCGTCAGCACTGGTTCCCCTTGCTGCACAGCCTGTCCCCACTGCCACCTTGACATCTTCCTCAGATTCCAAACCTCCTGACACAGAGGGAAGGGGAATTCATGCATCCTCAATTGCAGACACCCAGTTTAGCAGCTTGTCTTATTTCCTAACCTCGGATGAATCTGCCAACCTCAGTAAACAGGTTCTAGATGTTATACATGAGGCCAGATGCCCTAGCACTAGAAAGTCTTATGCTGACAAATGGAAAAGGTTCTGCACCTGGATCCAGCTAAGGGAGCCAATACGGCACAGCTCTCCCTCCCTCTCATCCTGGATTACTTAGCTGACCTACTACACAGTGGCCTCTCTTTCTTCTCTATAAAAATTCATGCCTCTGCTATCTCTGCTCATTTCCCCACTGAGCAGCCCCTTTCTCACACCCTTTGATCAAACAGTTCTTAAGAGGGGCTAGAAACTTGAGGCCACCCAAAAGAGCACCAACCCAAGCTTGGGACCTTAACTTTGTTTTGGAAAAGCTCACCCTGCTCCCTTTTGAACTAGCTTCTTCTGCAGAGCTAAAATTTCTCTCCCGGAAGACAGCTTTCCTTCTGGCCATCACTTCAGCCAGAAGAGTCTCCAAGCTGCAAGCGCTCATGGCTGTGGAACCCTTCATCTTCCATGCTGACAGGGTATCCCTCAGAACTAACTCATCCTTCATGCCCAAGGTGGTGTCCAGTGTGGCTCTCAAACCAATCCATTCATTTGCCCACCTTTTTTCCTAATCCCCAGAACAAGGGGAAAGGACCCTGCACTCTAGATGTGCACAGACAGCTCAGATTCTATCTACACAGGACTAAATCCTTCAGAAAGTCTGATCAGTTTCTGGTTAGCTTTGCTACAGGGGTAAAAAGCAAAGCCATCTCCAAACAACCCATTTCCAAATGGATAGCACACTGCATTCATTTCTGCTACAAATAACATAGAAAGCTTCCCCCCAAGGGGGTCAGGACTCACTCCACCAGGGCAGCCTCCACCTCTGAAGCTTTCCTCAGAGGAGTCCCTACCAGGGACAAGCTGGAGGCTGCCACCTGGGCATCTGTTTACACTTTTACCAAACATTACCACCTACCTCTCTTCTGCATGTCCAGGGCAGGGTTTGTCACTGCAGGCTTGCAGGGCATTCTGGCCAGCCCCTAGTTTTTGACTGCCTCTATCCATTTCCTCACCTTTGGGAATTAACCCAAATGTGATGACTGCAACAGTGAAACATGAAGAACATAGTACAGTTGTGTACACTTACCATAAATGTAGATGTTCGAGTGTATTCACTGTTGCAGTCCTGGATGTTCATCGTGCATACAGCTGCAGTAATCACAGATGGGTTCTCTGCCGTCAGGCGGGTCCTCGGCCGAATTCCAAAGTCTAGGTCCGGCATTGGTTGTTGTCGCTTTCTTTCCTGACGTCAGTGAGGCAGGGGTATATAAGACACAGCCGACGCCATTTTCTTCAGTCTTTTTTGCCGCGCGGTGCCCGAAGCAGAAGAATTTCGCAAGTGCCGGTCGGCCAGCTCCTGAATTTACGAAAAATTGGAAACCGAAGTCGTCTTTAAAGCTAAGTACCCTGTTGGGGAAACTTTTCTTGCCTCAGACCGATGTCAGAAAAAGTTGACAATTGTATTTCTTGTGGGAAGCAAATACCGCATAAGGATTTCCATTCCCTCTGCATACCTTGTTTAGGCCCAGACCACGACGTCTTGGTCTGTCGCTTTTGCGCTACTTTCAATAAACGCACTATTAAGCGTCGGGTGGAGTTCACCCAACACCTTTTTGGTAAAGCCTTTGATTATAAAATGTCGTCGGAGACTCCGACTACCGTTTTGTCCAAAAAACACAAGGACCGACACGCGAGGTCTGCGGTCTCCACCGACACCACGCCAAAACCGGCTACACGTGGTCCGGTTCTCAGCGAGACGCCTATGCAGTCCCTGACTACCGACGACACTTCTTTGGCGGTGTCTTCTGTAACCGAGACCACAGGTACCTCGGCCCATACCCAGACTACAACCACCGAAGCCACTGTGAGCGTTGAGCCTCCTAATGTGGACAGGTCCACTTCCACCCATGGTGTCTTTAGACCCTCATCTTCCTTTTCCATTAAGGCCTTTACTAAGTCCAAATCAGCCAGGCATCCCAAGAGGCCTGTTGCACAGGGCCCATCTCCAGGCCCCATGCCTAAAAAGCAGATGCTTAAAATGGCTGAGGATTTAATTACTCTTATCAGGGGTTCCCAACCCCCTCCAGACAAGAGACCCAGAGTGGAGGAAGATTCTCCCTCTTCTGATCAGGGCTCCATTTTTCAGAACATTCTGATGTAGAGGAACACTCTTACTCCCCTTTTGAAGATTCTGATGCAGAGCAGTCCATTCCTTCTGTATCTCCTCCAGAGGATTTTTCTTTTGGGGAAACCTTGCACACCTTGAGGGAACACTTCCATTGGGAAGGCCAAGACTTTTCTGATTCCAAGAAAAGACTTAGGGAATTTCTTTTGTTACCTCAACACAGACCTCTGGCGATACCTCCTGTCTTGGACATACTTGATGATGTTTATTCGAGGCTTGCCTTAATCCGGATTCCCTGCCTCCTGCCCCAGTCAAGCCTGATAGGTACTACAGAGTTCCTAACTCCCACCAATTTCTTTACAAAAGCCATAATGCTGACCCTGAAACCATTTCTCAAGGCCCCAAGGGAATGAAGGCCTCTACTGCTAAGAATCCACTACCTTCCCAAAGAGAGTCAAGATCCTTAGAAAGGTGGGGAAAAAAGGTATATACCTCGGCCACCCTAGCCATGAGGGCCTTAAATTGTCAGTTTCATATGCTTAAATATCAGCAGTTTCTGTTATCACAATTAAGAAATAAAATGTCTCAACCTGAACAACCAGATTTGAAGGAGTTGCAGGATATGATGCATAGTGCAGAACAAGTGGGTAAACACACCTTACAATGTGGCTATGATGCCCTAGAGGCCTCAAGTAGAGCTGCTGTTACAGGATCAGTCATTCGTAGACATGCCTGGCTTAGGGAACAAATCTTGCCTGATCATGTGAAAGCTAAACTACTAGATGCTCCTTTACAAAAGGATGTGCTATTTGGTACTAATGCTGAGGAGATACTACGGAAAATGGAAGAAAAAGCCAAATCTATGCAAACTGTCAAAGCTTTTCTACAGGTTCAACCACCACGTTTTAGCAGAAATTGGCCTTCTAAAACTGGTCCTTTCCAGCCACGGACAAGCCCCAAAGAGGTAGATACAGGCACAAGTGGCAGAGGACAATCACAAGGATCATATAGAGGCAGGCAATGGCAAACTCCAGCACCAAGAGGTGGCGAAGACAGTGCACAACAATACAGGAAACAAACCCAATGACTTCCTCCTTTCCATGCCAAGCAAGTCTCAGCTGGCAGCACCCTTGGGAGGAAAGCTGGCATTATTTACAAGAAATTGGCATATTGTCACAACAGACAAATGGATCCTGGACGTTATAAACAGAGGCTACAGATTTCATTTTCACACTCTTCCAAAATGAGAGGCATGCCAAACCTGCCACACAATCAAAGGGCAGAGGCACAACTACAAATTTCAAAGCTCATAGACATGAAAGCTATTCAAGAGGTACCTACTCACGAACAAGGTCAAGGTTTTATTCCAGGCTATTTCTGGTACCAAGGAAAGGAACCGACTGGAGACCCATTTTGGACTTATCCATCCTAAACACATTCTTACTCGTACCAAAATTCAAGATGCTCACATTACAGCAGCTTCTTCCCATGCTGGGCAAGGAGTTTTGGCTGGTAACATTGGACCTCAAGGAGGCATACCTGCATGTCCCAATCAGACAAAGCTGCAGAAGATACCTCAGATTTCTTGCAGGTTCAATTCACTATCAATTCTCTGCATTGCCCTTTGGCTTATCTACTGCCCAGAGTATTCACGAAATGCCTGGCATCAGTAATTGCCTACTGCAGACTTCAAGGGATACAAATTTACCCTTATTTGGACGACTGCCTGATCCAAGCGGACAGCAAGCACATACTTCTGGAACATCTGGCTTATGTAACACGGTTACTGAATTCCCTGGGATACACAGTCAACAAAGAGAAATCCAGGCTAACACCATCTCAGAAAATAACTTTCCTGGGTGCCAACTTGGACACAAACACCCAGATGGCCTATCTTCGCCAGAAAAACAGGGCAACTAACTCAGTACTTCAAAATACTAGCAAATTGTACCAGGCTTACTGCAAGGAAAATCCTGCAGGCTCTGGGCTTCATGGCATCTTGCATTCTTTTAATCCCATGTGCAAAGTTGCATATGAGGAAACTTCAATGGTACCTAAAAAACCTATGGTCTCAACACAGCCACAGTTTGGAAACAATAATACCAATAATTCCATGTTTGCAAAAGGAATTTCTATGGTGGGCCCAAGCATGTCAAACAAACACAGGTCTCCCATTCTGCAAGCCTCAAGCAAATCAAGTCATCACAACAGACGCCTCAGATTACGCCTGGGGGTGCACATGACAGACAGGTGCATTCAGGGCAAATGGTCCCAAAAGGAAAAGCACCTTCACATCAATCAGAAAGAAATGCTAGCAGTGATAAATGCAATTACAGCTTTCAAGGACCTCCTGCATCCAGGACAATTATTGATAAGAACAGACAACACCACAGTAATGTGGTACATAAACAAACAAGGAGGAACACATTCATACCCCCTGTGCAGACTAGCCATGACACTTTGGAACTTGGCTCTGGAATGGCAAATCGAACTTCAGGCACAGTACTTGCCAGGTTTGGAAAACACGCTGGCAGACAATCTAAGCAGAAATATGACAGATTCACACGAATGGAAGTTGCATCCTCAAGTGTTTACAAAGATAATCCAAGCGTGGGGGAGGCCAGACATAGATCTCTTCGCCTCCCACAGGAATCCTCAATTGGAAAAGTTCTGTTCAAGGACCTTTCATCCAAAGGCCTGGAGAGTGGGCACCCTTTCATTCAGTTGGACAGCATGGACAGTTTACGCTTTCCCACCTCTGCCTCTTCTGCCCAAGGTACTCTTGAAAGCAAGAGCAGACAGACCAAGATGATACTGATTGCTCCAGACTGGCCAAGACAACACTGGTACCCACTCCTGAGGAGCCTAACACATACTCCTCCCTGGTCCCTACCTCTAATGCCTCTTCTGCTGACTCAGCACAGCTACAAAACTCTTCACAGTCAGCTGAAAACACTCAACCTCGCTGCATGGAAAATTCCTTAACACCACAACAGACCCTACTCCCCAAAGAGGTGCAGGATGTCATTTTGGAGGCCAGAAGGCCATCTACTAGAAAGGCTTACTCCATAAAATGGAAGCGGTTTTGCTCTTGGAATGAGAAAAAAGGCTAGGACCCTAGAAAACTGAATTTGCCTCAGGTATTACAGTATCTAGCTGAGCTGCTGAACAGTGGACTTTCATTTTCCTCCATAAAAATCCATGCCTCAGCCATTTCTGCAGAATTCAACACTGATCCACCCTTATTCTCTCACCCACTCTTAAGACAGTTCCTCAGAGGGGCTAAGAATATAAGACCACCAAGGAAACAACCAATGCCAGCCTGGGATCTTAATTACATTCTAGAAAAATTAACATTGCCTCCCTTTGAACCAGCAGCCTCAACAGATTTGCAATGTTTGTCCTGGAAAACAGCCTTCCTTCTGGCCATTACCTCGGCTCGTAGGGTTTCGGAACTACAAGCCCTCATGGCTGTGCAGCCCTTTCTCATCTTCCATCAGGACAGGGTTTCCCTTCGAACCAACCTATCATTTATGCCTAAAGTGGTATCCAGGGTAGCTTTAAATCAAGCCATACACTTTCCTACCTTTTACCCCAATCCTCAAAACAAAGGGGAAAGGCTGCTACACTCCTTAGACATCCATAGACAGCTACGTTATTATTTGGACAGAACAAAGCCTTTCAGGAAATCAGAACAACTTTTTGTGTCCTATGCTGTAGGAGCTCAAGGGAAGCCAGTTACCAAACAGACAATTTCAAAATGGATAGGCCACTGCATGCGGTTTTGTTACTCCTATCATGGAAAATCTGTCCCTACAGGCATCAGATCCCACTCCACCAGGGCCACAGCTACCTCTACAGCCTTCCTCAGAGGAGTTCCTACCAAAGATATTTTGGAAGCATCCACTTGGAGTTCTGTGCATACCTTCACAAAACACTACCACCTGCCTTTATATTCCAAAACTAGAGCAGGCTTTGCCACTGCTGTGTTGCAGGGCATTCTGGCTCATCCCAGTTCCACCTAGTGCCTACCACCCTGTGCGTAGCTTTGGGATTCTACCCATCTGTGATTACTGCAGCTGTATGCACGATGAACATAGTACAGTTTTGTACCTACCATAAATGTAGATGTTTGAGTGCTAATACAGCTGCAGTACAGTTTTCCCTCCCTCCTTCCCCTCTTGGTAAAGGCCTAGGGCCTAACCCCTCTTCATACAACCTGATTGGGTTATCCTTCTATGGTATATTTGCTTGCAACTACTGATTTTTGATTATATTGCATTGCATGTATATAAATATAATTTATGTATTGCCTTCCTTCTGGGGGCACCTGACATCTGGGGAAGAAAGACTGAAGAAAATGGCGTCGACTGTGTCTTATATACCCCTGCCTAACTGACGTCAGGAAAGAAAGCGACAACAACCGACGCCAGACCTAGACTTTGGAATTCGGCCGACCGAGGACCTGCCTGACGGCAGAGAACCCATCTGTGATTACTGCAGCTGTATTAGCACTCGAACATCTACATTTATGGTAGGTACAAAACTGTACTTTTCCCTCCCTCCATCCCCCTTTATTCTCTTTCCTTACAAGGGACATATTGGTATTTACTTTCTACTGGTGGGGTTCTTCCACCAGAACCTTGCTCCTGCTTGGGGGCTCCTGACAGCTTAAGGCAAGAAAAACTGATGTAATGGCGTTGGCTCCCTTACTTTATACTACTGACAACCTGACGTCAGTCCTGAAGTGACAGCAACCGACGCAGAAATACTAAGCCTCTGGTATCCGGGCCGCCCGAGGGCTACCCCTGGCAGAGATAACCCAAATGTGATGACTGCATCAGTGAATACACTCGAACATCTACATTTATGGTAAGTGTACACAACTGTACTTTCTGTATCTACAGTGAGGTAGCAGTCAATGTTCTATGAAAGCACTTGTAGGAAAAATTATCTGACCTGTCAGTTATGTATTTTGTATTTCTCTTTTCTGATTTACCATGATTGCACTTGGGAATCATTAAGAATTAGTATGGGGGAGAAAGGTATAAATATTATTTTCTATACACTTGTACTTCATATGCATTTTTATATTATTTGTACAAGTTATAATTAGTCAGATCTTTATCATCTTATAAATGTGGCACCACTTATGCCTTTGTTTTTACTTTTGCAATATTGTTAACCTTTTGTGTCTTTTTTCAGAAATTGGTAATGCGTATGCAGTCCTCAGCAACCCAGATAAACGAAAACAATATGACTTATCTGGAGGAGATGAAGCATCTTTTAGGCAACAGCGAGATGGATTTAGTACACGTAGAGACTTTGAAGCAGACATTACTCCAGAGGATCTTTTCAACATGTTTTTTGGTGGTGTCTTTCCTACAGGTAATTTAACATTGTCATTTGCTTGCACTAGCTTAAACATGTTAGGGCTGCTAGTGAAGAGGAAGTTGAATCAGGTTAGTAATAAATTCCATTTTTTGACCTTTCCTTCCAAGTATATTTTTTGGGCTTTCCTTCCCCCTTTTACGCATATTTTCTTTGTTCTTCCACAAATGAACTATTCATTCCTGTTGTAGAAAGTGAGAGCCTCTTAAGGAGACATCATACAGTGGTCAAAGGAAGGATATATTTTTTTAAGTGCAGGGTATATGAACTAGGACAGAGAAAAATCCCGTACTTCCAGGAGGGCAATTGTGCAGTAATACTGCACTTGTCCCACCCCACTCCCATGCATGCAACTGTTGAGCTTCTGTCTCACCTTCCTCTTGTTGCTTTGGTGCATACAGCCATGGGAGACTTGCCCTCCTGTCACTGCTAGAGGAATGCACTGAAACGGTCATTGAAACTTTTTTTCAAATTATTATTGGCAGGCATACAATAGTTGCTGTCATTCCATTGCTTATTTGCAGTGTTAACTGTAAGATTGCTGAGAGTGTGTGTGTGTGTTTGGGGGGGGGGGGTGGAGTGTTCTTGTAAATCCCAACATTACGCACCCTCAGATTTGTGAGGGTCCTCAGGATAAGTGAGACAGATGGGAATGCTCCTGCTCCATCCCCACATAATCATTCTCCACTTCCTCTATCCTTATTACTTTCATCTCCTATATTTTGCTCATAATCCTATCCTAAATATCATCTATCAACCTAAAAAAAAAAAATGTGTATAACTATACTCTATCATTATTTTCATGGATAATTCTACTGTTTGTAAACTTTACCTTGCTATGAATTGTATACTATGTAATGTATATCTCTGTAACATGTATTCTTGTTGGAGCTTTTCTCCCCAGGACTCCATTGAAAATGGGTTCACTTGGCTCAATGGACCATCCTGGTTAACCAACAGTAAATAAAATAAATAAATAAATAAATTTAATATATTTAAAGTCATGAATTTATACTGAGTGCAGGGAGGCTTGCCCCTGCGAAAATACAATGTTCTGTAGTGTTCTTGCACATGGGGTTTGGAGCCGATCCTCGGCTCTGAGTCAGCCTTTTTACAAGCTCAAAGTCTTTTAGTTGGCTTGTGGCTAGGTAGGTATCCCATGGTGCACCAGTGCAATCCCCAGGTCTCATTTGCCACATCGAATTTGGATGTGCTTCTTTTTGGCCGTGGCTAAGTCTAACACATTTTGCTGATTTTTGGGCTAAATTCTGCTGTTTTTCATATTTAGATAGCATTTTATAGCTGTTACTAGTGTCAATTTTTGTAGTTTAACATTTACTGGGTTTCTTCCTGTGTTAAGTTTTCTGAGAACATTTGGCCTTATCATTCTCATAGTAATCCTGTGTGCCAGTTAGTTTTTCACTGGGCTTGCTATATATATATATATATATATATATATATATATATATATATATATATATATATATATATTCTAATAGTTTAGATGTTGTTGATATTAGTGATTGTAGGCGCTTTTGCTCGTAGTTTAGACTGTGTGTGCAGTATTTTGTAAAATTTAGATAAGCCTTCTCTGTGAGCGTGTTCTTAGCTTAAAATAAATAGCTTTTGCTTGCAGAGCTCTCCGCATAGTTGTATTTACAGTTAGAATGGGGTTTTTGACCTTCGTTCTCTTTCTTTGACTTATTAGAGATTATATTTCTCCTGTGTGTGTATGAGACTGTTATTGTCTTTCTGAACCTTTTCCTCTTCTAGGTCTGTTTTAGTTAGAGGACCTATGTTTTCTCCCTTCTTTCTCTAACCAGGGCTAGGCCCATTTAAGATAGAAGACCTAGTCCTCCAACTTTCCCTTTCTTCTCTCTGTGTGTCTGATTGGCAATCTTCTGTGAGATATCTAAGGAAGTCAAGGATCATAAGCCCTCTGGCTTTAAAAAGTGTGTGAAATGTTCACAGAAAATTTCTAAGAGGCCCTCCCCGGTGCCGGCTGGTGCATTGGAGCCGCTTCTCAAAATTTCTAAAACTGACAAATCTGCTGCCTCCTCGGCTTCACTGAGTTCGGAGCCGATCGAGGTTACTACTTCTACTATGGCTACAGTGTCTGCACCAGGCAGTTCAGAGCCGACCACTGATAGCAGACATTGGAGCCGGTCTAAGGGTCCCTTACCGTTCTCCCCTACATTAAGGTCACCCATGCTACAGAGACCCTGATCTCCCACACTGTCTTTCAGATCTTCCAGGAGCTTATCGGAAGAAGATGTGGAGAGAGTAATGCTGAGACTCCTGAAGTCATCTGCCTTGCCGAAAATGTTGGCTCCGGCCCAGTCGGTTCCGGGGCCACTTGAGTCCATTACCCCTTCTGTGATTCCTCCTCCGAGCCGTGCTGGACTTTCGGAGCTGGAGTGCTTGGTACTGCTGGTGGAACCCTGGGTTCCAGCTCTCCCTGAGGTTGTTTCAGAGCTGAATTCTGCTCAGACACATTCGGTGCTGTCCGTGGTGTCTAGGAGCTGAGGCTCTCCAGTCGGCCCTGACAGGGATGCCCAGAACCAATCCTTTTTGATTCCAAGCCTTCCTCTCAGCCTGTCGGCTAGGGTGAGCTTGGACCCTACATCTGTCTCGGAGCTGATGGCATCCTCACTCTCCCCGGAGCCGGGGAGGTCTTCTGAGCCAGAGAGGTCGGCGTTCGAGATGAGTGTGCTGTCCTGATCATCAGCTCCTACCAGGGGTACCGACACTCTTCCCCCTCGAGCACCTACTTCTGTCTCAGAACCTACTTCCTCTCTGGACAGCAGAGACCCGCAGCCTCAGGAGCCCCCGGCTGGTGGCCCCCATTCTTCCAAGACCTCCCCGGAATATCCTTCCGAGGAGCTCCCATGGAAGAGGACATGGAAGAGGAAACATGTAGACTCCCAGGACGAGTCTCATACCTCTGACACTGACCTCGAGGAGTCAGAAGGGTTCCCCAAGTCGTCTTCTGATGTGATGTCTCTTTTGTAGACATCTTGGAGATCCTTAAGCAGAGGTGTGGCTGGCCCACTTGTCACCCCTTCTGAGGAGGAGTCAGTGTACCTGAAGGCTTTCAGGTCTCAACCTTCAGTCTCTTGGGTGTCTCCACCCTTCGAACTGTTAGAGCTCATTAGTCGGAAGGTGTGGGAATACTCCTGATGCCGTGGAGCCAGTCTCCAGGAGACCAAATAGATTTCTGTCAGCTCCCAAGGAGAAGGAATTTTTGTCAAAGGGTGTTCCTGTAGATGCCATGGTTGTGGCGGCGGCCACTAAGAAGGAGCTAGCGGAGGCTTCTTCTTCTGTCCAATTGTCGAATAAAGAATCTCGAACGATGGACAGATACGGGAAGCATATCTTTTCATCAGCGGCATTTACTCTTAGATCGTTGAACTACCTAACATACTTTACGAGGCGCCAGAGAGATCTCCTTAAGGAGTTGGGAGAGACTCTGCAAGGTACATCCACTGAGGGAGTCCCTGAGAAGGTGTCTGCCCAGTTGTCCACCTTGAATTCTATTGTCAACTTGTCCATGAGGCTCATCTCTTGTGCAGCCGATGGAGTGAGTTGAGCAGCGGGTTCAGGAATTTCCCTAAGGAGGCATTCCTGGATGCGCTTGTGTAATTTTGCAGCACCGTTCACATCTACCTTTACCAATGCCCCCTTTAACGGTTCTTCATTGTTTGGACCTAAGGTAAAGGACACACTCACCTGGTGCGAGCAAGAAGGGGAAACACACTCTGCCATGGGAATACGTTTTACCGTCCCCACTAGACAGTATCCCAAGGGTCAGAGAGGTGGTAAAATGAGTTTCAAGAAGTCCCAGAGGGGCCATACCAGCACTCCTGATGTGGGGCCCAACTGTGCTTCTCTGGAGCCGGTCGGGGGTCGCATTTATTTTTGTTTCCAGAAGCCTGGCTAAGTATCACTCAAGACAGATGGGTACAAAGAATTATCACCAGAGGTTATTCCATACCCTTTTCTCTGCCACCTCATGTCCCCAGGTGGATCCCGGATGTTCCACCCAATCACAGGGATCAAGCAACTGTGGAGGTCAACAAGTTGCTGGCAGAAAGAATCATCCAAACCATCCCAGCAGACCAAATAGGATTCGGAACGTACTCCAGATTCTTTTTAGTGCCAAAACGTACAGGGGACTGGAGGCCCATCTTGGACCTCAGCAAATTAAACAAATCCGTAAAAGACAAGTTCCGGATGGTGACACTGCAGTCTATACTCCCGCTACTAGGGAAAGACACTTGGATGTGCTCAGTAGACCTCCAAGACGCTTACTACCACATAAAACTAGACAGGGCGTCGAGGAGTCGTCTACTCTTTGGCTGGGAGCCAGTCACTACCAGTTTCATGCTCTGCCCTTTGGCATCACCACAGCCCCCAAGGTGTTCACCAAGTGTATGGCAGTAGTGACAGCTCAACTGAAATGTCAAGGATTCCAGGTGTTTCCGTATCTGGATGACTGGCTCCTGACCCCCCCACTAGGCACTACTTCTTCAGACCAGGGACGCTACTATTCAACTTTGTGCCCCGTTGGGGGATTACTATAAATTGGGAAAAATCTACCTTATTGCCCTCTCAGTTTGTGATTTTTATAGGTGCAGAAATAGACACAGTAGCCATGTTGGCTCATCTTCCAGAAGAAAGGGCACAGAATCTGGTACTTCAAATTCACCATCTTCTCCCTCTCAGAAAAGTCAAGGCCAAGACTGTTTTGAAGCTTCTAGGGACCATGGCTTCTACCATACTACTAGTGCTGCTAGCCAGACTATACATGCGGATTCTTCAGTGGTTCCTGTCATCCCAGTGGTCGTTCCAACAACTGCTCTTAACGCACCACATTCTGTTAACAGACTCTTGCAAGAAGGACCTCATTTGCTGGATTCAACCCAATCAGTTGACCATGGGCACTCCATTTGTCCCTCGCCAACCTATTGCCACTGTGACCACAGATGCCTCACAGATAGGGTAGGGGGGGCATTATCTAGGCAGGACTGTCCAAGGCACATGGCAAGATCACAAGGCTCGCCTGCATATCAGTGTTCTAGAGATGAGGGTGGTGCTCCTGGCATTGCAAGCACTTCACAACCTTCTTTTTCTTGGGACAATTGCAGTACAGTCAGACAACATGTCGGTAGTATGGTATATCAACAAACAAGGCGGAACCAGATCATACCCACTCTGTCGAGAGGCCATTTGGGTTTGGAAATGGGCGATATCTTCCCAGCAGTTTCTGATGGCGACACACGTCCCGGGAACAACCAGCGTGATGGCCGACAAACTCAGCCGGGCAATTTTGATGCCTCACGAGTGGTCTCTGAAGCAGGAAATAGCAGAGCAGATTTTCCGCAGATGGGGACAGCCTTGCTGCAATCTCTTTGCCAGCCCAATCAATGCCAAATGCAGCAGCTATTTCTCCCTCATTCCCCCCTCTGGGGGGAGTCACCGAGAGACGCATTTGTTCACAATTGGCCTCTGGGTCTTGTTTATGCTTTCCCTCCTTTTCCTCTCATATCCAAGGTGATTCATAAAGCGAAACAGCTGGGAAGCAAACTGATCCTCATTACTCTTTACTGGCCTCAACAAGTTTGGTTCCCCTTTCTCAGGCCTCACCTTTTAGATGATCCATGGACTCTGGACCCAGTGCCAGATCTCTTGACACACATGTCAGGCTCACTTCACCCAAGCCTGCACACCCTCAATTTGACAGCTTGGCTGCTCTAGTTCCATTTCTAGTCAGGCTTCACCATTTCTCACCCTCCGTGACTCGTATCCTTACATCTTATCATAAACCCTCCACTAGGAAATTATGTTCAGTAAATGGAGGAGGTCCTCTATCTGGGCTGAGGTAAGGAATGTTGACCCTTATACTGCTTCTATTCCGGTGGTTTTGGAATTCTTGTCTGAACTTTTCCACCAGGGATCTGTGGCTGCCACAATCAGGGTTCAATTGGCAGCGATTTCTAATTTTCATCTAGGTCTACAAGATTCTAATCTGATGTCACGTAGGTTGTGCAAGACCTTCCTTAAAGGTGCCACTTTAAGACCTCCCCTTCAGGAACCGGTTGCTTCATGGGACTTGAATTTTGTTCTATCCAAATTAACGTCTCCACCCTTTCAGCCATCTCATTCATCTCCTTTGAAATTTCTGTCTTGGAAAACTTTGTTTCTGGTGGCAATCACATCTGCTAGACCTGTGTCAGAGTTACAAGCACTGCCTGTCAAAACCCCCTTATCTTATATTTCACAAAGACAGAGTATCTCTTCGTATTAATCCATCCTTTGTCCCGAAGGTCTGTTCCCATAACACTTTGAACCAATCCGTAGAGCTTCCGGTGTTCTTCCCTAATCATTCCAACGCAGCAGAATACAGATTTCGTCAGTTGGATGTTCATAGACAA
This sequence comes from Protopterus annectens, assembly GCF_019279795.1. Taxonomy (NCBI): domain Eukaryota; kingdom Metazoa; phylum Chordata; order Ceratodontiformes; family Protopteridae; genus Protopterus; species Protopterus annectens. The sequence goes on along the minus strand of NC_056728.1, from coordinate 869,870,406 downwards.
TTATGTTTTTATTTACACTGGACTAAGGAATTTAGGTAGTCAGACCAATTATTTATTTCCTTCTCCGAATCCAGATTAGGTCCACCAGTTTCCAAAGTGACCCTCTCTAATTAGATCTCTAGCTGTATAGTTTACATTTACACTACTGATGGTAAGTCTTTATCTTTCAAAATTAAGGCTCATTCTCCGAGATCTCAGTCTACCTCTGCAGCCTTTCAGGCCAGGGTCCCACTTGATAATGTCTGTGCAGCAGCAACTTGGGCTACCCCTCACACGTTTATTACTCATTACAAATTGGATTTAACCTCCAGGGATAGAGCATCCTTAGGTTCCACAGTACTCAGGAGTATTTTTCCTTGAGCCACCCAAGAATAAGGTGCTAGGGACGCTGTCCCATGTGTAAGAATAAAGGCGAGACAGGACTACAGAACATAAAGAAGTTATGTACTCACCATAACATTCCATGTTTGTAGTCCATGTCGCCCTTCATTCTTACAAACCCACCCTCCTACCCCCATTTTGGAAGGATCTGGAGACAGAAATAATTATTATTAACTGGAGACCTTTTATTATTGGGTTCTTTCTGTATGTTTTTTATTATTTCTCTTAGTTAACAGCAAACAAGATCTGGTGATTGTACTGGTGCACCATGGGATACCTACCTAGCCACGAGCCTTGTAAAAAGGCCGAGTTGGAGCCGAGGATTGGCTCTGAACCCCATGTGTAAGAATGAAGGGCAAGATGGACTACAAACAAGGAACGTTATGGTGAGTACATAACTTTTTTGTATTTATCTATTTATCTTATTTTATTTATTGATTGTGAAAGTCAGTGGTTTGGTACATTGGCTTTTTCATTCCTTAGTTTTGCAGCATGATGAGATAGTGCTCAGTCATTTGCCATGACCCACCCCATGGGTTCCCTGACTGAGGAAAGAAGCCACACCTTGACTCTCCCTGTCACCAACCGGTTGATTCTCTTCCCTTTCTGTTCATCTGGCTAGTAACCACTCGTTGATTTTGGGTTCCAGGCAACACAGTGACACCTACCAGTGCGCTAGTGGGGCCAGCCTGCTGTATGGAATTTTGAAGTTAAAATGTATGTCTGCTTTCAGAACTTGCCTCTGAGGTTATTCATCAAGTCATTACATCAGAAAACAATTTTTATTAGTTTAGTACCACCCGTCAGCCATGCTTATTAGAGGGTAGTATTCCTATCTCAAAAAGTGCATATGCATAAATGCTGTACAGTATGTTAAATGGTTGATCCTGGCATAATATGATTGTATCCCTTTAAGTGGGATGTGTACATGTTTAATATTTCCGCCTTTCATCTGAAACATGGAATCCTAAAAGAAAAATACAGCCATTAGGTAAAACCTGTTTTTATGGTATTCAGTGCAGGTATCTGCACGTATGTCAGTTTTACATCATGCACTTAAGTAGCATAATATAATGTCAAGGTAAGATATTTTTGAAAGGCTTATTTTTTGCCCGTTTACCCTTTGCTGTGTAAAGTTGTCCAGTAGTACCTTGAACTTCACTATAATGGGAGGTTGATAAATGTTGGCAGGTTGATCCACACTTACATTTATGCTGAACCAAAGATATATATATTTTTTCATCTTTGAGTGTCTTGTGTGCCCCGTTCGGAATGTATCTGACCAGACACCTGAAAGGCCCAAAAGTTCCTCACCAAAAGGATAAAAAACAGTTCATATTTAGTCTGAACTCCATTCCTCACGTTTACTTTATGTTGTACCTTGTTGAGGGCATATTCACTGGTGTACAAATTCATCTGTTAGGGCTGTGTATGTAAACACTGCAACACCTCTTAATCATCTACAGCAAAGGGAATAAAGCCCCTGGCTGTCTTATCCTAACATTATAGGGGATTTCATATTGACATACTGTTCTCCTTGTTCAGGTTATTTTGTCCTTTTTTTCTGTTTTTTACTGGGGCATCATACTGAATACCTGTATTCCAAAAAGCAGTCATTTAAGTTTAACAAGTATTTAATTTACTCATTTGTTTAAACTGTTGGGTGTAATTTTTATTTTGAGGATGGTAGAAGCATTTCTGATGCAGACATATACTGACTTCACAGTAAGTCACAAAGAGTGTCTTTAACATGTTTTTTTTTCCTTAGGATCCTTATGAGAAGGATATGCACTGGTACTTGTGAAGAAGGGCTGTGGTGTTTTCATAATTTTGTTTGTAGCACACTAGTTTTCAGAACGGGGTTGAAGGAATAATAGAATCTAAAGTAGCATTACTTGAATAATCAACGTGACTGTATCTCTGCTCTCTGATGCCTTGCTTAGGCTGTTTGGTTCCTTTTTATAATGATAACACGGACACCTGTAGTGATGGCAAGGAGTTTTTTCTTGTTATTATAGTTTGTCAGTGTGGTAGGTTTTTCTTGTTATAGAGTTTCAGTGTGGTAATTCCACAGTATGGATTTGGCTCTAAACTTGCCATTATGCTTATGCTCAGAGCCATAATAGTTGTCTCATCTAGCACCCAGTGCCTGTTCCTGATAGACCACCCCACCCTCTCAACTAAAAATAAAATAAAATTCAGCATTCACTGTAGCACGCGTCCTACAGTGACAGCAATGCCCCCTCAGCTCTTCAAGTGAAGAGCCAAAAAACAAAACACAGACTTCTACCTTTATTTATTTTAACCAGATTTCTTCTCAAAAAATGTTTTTATTTTTCAAATACATTTGAATGAATTCCATAGTATTTATACATAACATCTTAAATAACTATGTACACTATTTACATTAGCCTGACATTATAACAGATCTTAATGTATACAGTTACTTTATAAGTATGTCCAATCCATTATCAGAGAGTCTAATCAATTATTGTATAGTGTCAATCAGCAGTAAGACTTTTCCCAAGGGTTGTTTGTATGGCTTTGGATAAATTCTTAGTTCTTTAATGTTAATTTCCAATAATGCTGTGGTCTTCAGTAGGCTGTAGAAGTCTTCTAAAGTTGGTATTATGTTTGTATTCCATCGTCTTATTATACACTTTCTTGAAATTGCAAGTATAGTCCATACTAGATACATGTTTGACCTATTCAAATGAGGACATTCGTTCACATTTAATAATACAAGAGCTTTAGTTAAATAAAATGATTCATTAAATCTTGTAGAAGTTATTAATACCATTCCAAAATGGCTTAATTTTAACTCAATCAAAGAAAATGTGGTTCCAGTCTGCATTGTGCACTTGCTCACATCTCCAACATATTTCTTTTATGGAAGAACTAGTTTTACTGATTCTGTCTGAGGTTAAGAATTCTCTGTGCAAGCATTTCAAATTAAAAACTTGCCAGTATTGTGTAAAGGATGCATATTTTATCGATAATATTTGATGTTAAGTTGTCAATCTCGCCTTCATTCTTGCTTGATGGGTTCATGATGCAAGGCAGTAAGTACCCAGATCGTTGTTTCACTTTGTGATTTTCAAGCCCGTCAAAACTAATTTTTGATAGTTTAAATTTAATTTCTATCCCTTGTTGACAGAAATTCCTGTCTTTTAGAATACCTTTTGGTATTTTGTAATTTAATTTATTTTGACTGTCTGGGCCCTCTTCACCTGCAGGACTCGTCCTGCAGGAGAGATAACAAACTGGTTCTGATGGCTCATTCGGTCTCCTTCCTACCTCTTCTGTCGGTCATCCAGGTTGTCTGACCATGACCTAGAGAGTGGTCAGCAGATTGCTCAAGTCACAGGTACTGGCCCAAATGCTTCACAGTCCGTCTCAGCAGGCGACTGTTGGTCCACACCCGTTACAGTTCCTCCTTCAACTCGGATACCCCTTCTGTTCCTTCAGCCTCCTTCCATGGTCTCCTCTATCAGTCAGCAGTCTCTTCCCGTAGCTCCTCGTACCTGTTGACATCTCTGCCACTTCTCTTGCTACAGGACCCAGAGATCCTCCGCCTCAGGTTTCCCCATTGATTCTCCTGATGTTTCGGGAGATCCTCCTAGGAAGAGGACTTGTAGAGGAAGCATGTCTGAGGATGTCTCCTTTTCAGACATCCTAGAACTTCTGAAACAGAGGAAACTGGCCCTCTGAGGATGAGTCAGTATACCTCCTCCACCTCCTGTCATGCAGGTTGTGCGAAGGCGTGGACAGCTCCTGACTCTAGGAGGCCTTCTAAATTTATCACTGCCCTAGTGACAAACAATTCCTTACCAAGGGTGTCCCGCTGATGCCATGGGGACTCTAGGACCATGGACTGGGAGAAGTAGTTCAGGATCCTCAATTCCATTGCTAACTCGATGGGTCAGCTTTGTTTGGCCCTCAGGTGAAGGAGACCTTGACCAGGTGTGAGCAGGACGGCAAGACTCTTTCTGCTGTTGTTCTAGGCCTTATCCCAAAGGACAGAAGGGTGGAAGAACCAGGGAAACAGGCACTGTACCCAGAAGCCTGGCATTCCCTCACTCAAGACAGATGGGTACAGTCGATCATATCCAAGGGTTACATAATTTCAAGTTCCCTTCCAGATGTACCACCAAACTACTGCAAAAAGAGCCATTCACTCTTCAGTCAATTCTGCCCTTCTTACAGAAGGACAACTGGATGTGCTCAATAGATCTTCAGGATTCAGTCATTTCAGTTCAGAGCCCTGCCCTTTGGTCGTTCTCATTTGGGCATCTCAGTCAACAGTCTATTACCTATGTCAGCTACCCTTACAGAACAAAGAGTTTCAGACATCATTCTGGCCAGCAAGAAAGTACAGGCCAGAATGGTTCCATTACTCTTCTTCCCAGTGGATGCTGTTCACACAGTGCAGATTCTGGTGACACAAACATGCAAAGAACATCTTGCTTGGTGGATCAAGGTTCACCAAGGCAGGTGCTTTGTCCCCGATAGCCACTGTCACCACGGATGCCTCCAAATGTCCTGGAGATGAGAGCGACTTTCTTCCAGTTTGGTATATCAACAAAACTATGGCAATGGGCGATCTCTGGGAAAACCAACATTATAGCGGACAGATTGAGCAGAGCTATTCTCATGCCTCACGAGTGGTCTCTCAAGCAATCCATAGCGGAAGAGATTTTTCTGGAATCTTTTTGCTACTCCCCAAAACAGCAAATGTCCAGACTTCTTCAGCCTCTTCCTCTATCAGGCCATCCCCAGAGACGCTCTGACCCAGGATTGGCCCCAGGGACTTCTTTATGCCTTCCCTCCATTTCCTCTGATCCCTCAGGTGATCCAGAAAGCTACCGTTTTGAGAGCCAAATTGATTCTCATTGCCCCTTACTGGCCTCGACAAGTTTGGTTCCCGTTCCTCCATCATCACCTTTTGATCTGGACCCAGTGCCAGATCTACTGATTCTCAGCTGCACCGGTCAATCCCTTCTCTCAACCTCACAGCATGGTTGCTCCACTTCCTTCCTTAGCCAGGCTTCCTTTGATCTCTAACCCAGTTAGAGATATCATAGTAACTTCACTAAAATCCTCTACCAGGAGGATTTACACAAGCAAATGGAAACGTTTCTCTTATTGGGCTAAGGCCCAAAATATTGATCCTTTACTGCCCCTGTTCAGGCAGTTCTGGACTTCTTAGCAGAGATTTTTCTTGCAGGCTCCTCTTCTTCCACAGTCAGAGTTCAGTTGGCTGCTATTTCTAATTTTCATGTCGGGATAGCAGATCATAATATTATGTCCCATAGGCTCTGCAGGGCCTTCTTGAAAGGAATTTTCCTACTAAAGCCTCCAATCAGGAATCCTCCTCCTCAGTGGGATCTAAATTTAGTGCTGACATCCTTGATTCTTCCCCTTCGAGCCAGCTGTTTCTTGTTCCCTAAAATATCTTTCTTGGAAAACGTTATTCCTAGTGGCTATTACATCTGCCAGGAGGGTGTCTGAACTTCATGCTCTTATTTGATTTTTCACAAAGACAGAGTATCTTTGAGAACTAATCCATCCTTTTACCTAAGGTCGCTTCAAAAACAATCTGAATCAATCCATTGATCTCCTGTATTTTCCTAACTATTCAGATAGAGCTGAACAAAAGCTACATTATCTTGGCGTCCACCGTCAGCTTAGGTATTATTTGGACAGAACAAAAATTTAGAAAATCTGATCAACTTTTTGTTTCCTATGCGGATAATAAAAAGGTCTTCCTGTTTCTAAAGTGACTTTGTCCAGATGGCTTTCTTCGGTCATCACTGAAATTTATACGATCAGGGGAAAACAGCTGTGCTCAAAACCTAAAGCACATTCAACTAGGAGTTTAGCTACTTCTACAGCCTTTCAAGCTAGACTGCCTTTGGACACTATTTCACTTGGGCCACTCCTCACACTTTTGTTTCCCATTACAAATTGGACTTGGCCTCCAGGGACAGAGCCAGTTTTGGCTCTACAGTCCTCAAGAGTTTGTTCCATTGAGCCACCCAGGATAGAGGTGCTAGGGGCGGTCCCATCAAGCAAGAATGAAGATTGACAACTTAACATTTGTCTTCTTGGCCTGGACAGACCTTGTATAAGAAACTATTATGCTAAAGACCATTCAGACCTGGTCCTTTTTCCATCTGTAAGTTTCTTCTTCCTTTGGGAAGTATGTTATGCTTGGTGTTATTGCCCTTTGTCAACAAACGAGATCTGGGTACTTACTGCCTTGCATCATGGGATATGGGGCTGCCTCGAGCTGGTAAAAGGAGTTCTCGAAGACAACTAACATGGAACGTTATGGTAGGTACATAACTTCTTATTTTAATATCTTCAGTTAACTGTATTGAGTGTCCTTTTGTTATATATATCCAATATGATGTTTTGGGTGTTATATAGTTTTATCAATAGTTTGTAAAATTTTGAAATACTGTTTCCCATCTCAGAGTCATTATACATGATTTCATATATGTATTTCGTAAATGTAGGTATTTCTTTAAATGAAGAATTGTTAATTATTCTACTCAAACCTTGTGAATATGACAGAATACTCTGTAAAGTTAGCCAGTCCTGTTGTGGAATTTTGTATGTTGTTTTTATTACTTGCATATCTAAAACTTTTAGTTCTTTGATACACTGGAGCCAACAAACCCTTTCTGTTCCCAGGAATTAATAATTTCTCTATATATTTTATGTGGAATGTTCTTTGTGACTAAAAATGGTGTTAAGATCAAACCAGATTTTAAATCTATATTTGCATTAATAATTTTCCTAAATGAGTCAATGCAAAAATTAATCATACTAGTTTTAGTGGGTTTAGATGTGAAGTTGTTCTATCTCGCCGTTCATTCTTACAGATGGGTTTGGAGCCGATCCTCGGCTCTGAGTCGTCCAACTACAAAGCTCAATGTCTTCAGACAGCTCGAGGCCAAGTCCCTGTCCCACGATGCACCTTGAGTTATCTCAGATCTAGTTTGCCGCTGCAACAGATCGGAGGATGTTCATTGTGTTACCCTGCTGCAGTCATCACACTTGGGGTTATCCTGCCGTCAGGCGGTCCCGCAGTTGGCCCGAATTCCAAAGTCATGGTCCGGCGTCGGTTGCTGTCGCTTCTTCCCTGACATTAGAGTGCCAGGGGTGTATCGGAGGCATCCAACGCCATTTTCTTCAGTCTTTCTTGCCGCGCGGTGCCCGAAGCAGAAGCAGTTCGCAAGTGCCAGTCGGCCGACACCTGAGATTTTCTAATCGAGTTTCAGTCCGAAGTCTTCAAAGCTAAGTACCCCATTGGGGAAACTTTTCTTGCCTCAGTCCGATGTCAGAAAAAGTTAACAATTGCATTTCTTGTGGGAAGCAAATACCTCATAAGGACTTTCATTCTTTTTGTATACCTTGCCTAGGCCCAGACCACGACGTCACTGGTTGTTGGTTTTGTGCTAGGTTCAGTAAGCGAACTATAAAGTGACGCTTTGATTTCACACGACACTACTTCGGTAGAAAATTTAATTACACTATGCCGTCGGAGCAACCGACTACCGCCGTGCATAAAAAACGCAAAGATAAAGACAGGCAGCCTAGATCCAAGCCAGACTCCGAGGCCTCGGCTGGGCCGGTCGCCGGTTCTCCTGTTTTCAGTGAGGTGCCTACGCAGCCCCTGGCTACTGCTGAATTGGATCCCCAGACCGCTTTGGATCCCCCAGCAGAGAGTGCTAGGCCAACGCAGCCATTTTCTTTAGGCCCTACCGACGACATTGCAGTTGGGGAAGCCGGTGCTGTAGAAACACCTTCGGTTTCTGAAAGTGTCTTCAGACCGACTACTTTCACCATAGAATATCTTATGCTAAGCTTAAGACTCCTCTAAAACCAAAAAAGCCTACACTTCAGTCTCCAGGTCAAGGCCCTATGCCTAAGAAACAGATGCTTAAAATGGCTGAAGATTTGATTTCTTTGATCAGGGGTTCCCAACATCCCCCCCGACAAAAGGCCTAGACAAAAGGAGGATTATGCCTCCTCTGTTCAAGTGTCTGCCAGCTCAAAACCTTAAACTTGGCTGCATGGCAAATCACCTAAGCAACCAGCCAGCTCCTCTCTCACAAGCTGTTATGGATGTTATTCTGGAGGCCAGGAGGCCCAGCACCAGGAAAGCCTACTCAGACAAATGGAAAAGGTTTTGCGCCTGGAACCAAGCTAAAGGCCAAAATACCCTTCAGCCTGACATACCTCAGATTCTGCAATATTTAACTGAGATGTTACACAAAGGGCTTTCTTTTTCATCTATTAAAATCCATGCCTCAGCTATTTCTGCTCACTACAACACGGATCCTTTTCACATCCACTCCTAAGGCAGTTTCTCAGAGGGGCCAAAAACATTAAGCCTCCCAGGAGAGCACCAGCACCTACTTGGGACCTCAACTTTGTTCTGGAAAAACTCACGCTACCTCCTTTTGAGCCAGCTTTCTCAGCTGACTTAAAGTTTATATCATGGAAGACTGCCCTGCTGCTAGCAATTACTTCAGCAAGAAGAGTTTCAGAGCTTCAGGCACTAATGGCAGTAGAGCCTTTCCTCATTTTTCATCAAGACAGAGTTTCTCTACGAACTAACCCCTCCTTTATGCCTAAGCTGGTATCCAGTGTGGCTCTAAATCAAACCATCCATTTACCCACCTTCTTTCCAAATCCACAGAACAAAGGAGAAAGACTCCTGCATTCCTTGGACATTCACAGGCAGCTACGTTACTACTTGGATAAAACTAAGGTTTTCAGAAAATATGACCAGCTTTTTGTATCCTATGCTACAGCATCACAAGGAAAGGCTATCTCAAAACAGACCATTTCCAAATGGATAGGACATTGCATAAGTTTTTGCTACACCCACCATGGAAAACTAGTTCCTGCTACCATAAGGCCCCACTCTACCAGGGCAGCAGCTACATCTACAGCCTTCCTCAGGGGGGTACCAGCCATGGATATTCTGGAAGCTGCAACTTGGAGTTCAGTACACACCTTCACCAAACATTACCACTTACCACTTTACTCTAAGACTAGAGCTGGCTTCACCACTGCAGTTTTGCAGGGCCTTCTAGCATCCTCTAACCCTGTTTGACTCAACCTCCCATCCTTAGCTTTGGGATTCTACCCAAGTGTGATGACTGCAGCAGGGTAACATGATGAACATAGTACAGTTTTGTACCTACCATAAATGTAGATGTTCGAGTGTATACCCTGCTGCAGTCCAGGTTACCCTCCCTCCACCCCCTCTGAATTAGCTGAACTTATCTCTACCACTCTATTCTATACTACCTCTGTGGTGTATTTGCTTGTGCCTAAGGGTTTTTGTTTTATTTTTCCATATAGCTATATGTATATAATATATATTTTTTTGCCTACCTATTAGGGGCACCTGACATCTGGGGCAAGAAAAACTGAAGAAAATGTCGTCGGATGCCTCTGATATATACCCCTGGCGCTCTGACGTCAGGAAAGAAGCGACAGCAACCGACGCCGGACCAAGACTTTGGAATTCGGGCCGACTGCGGGACCGCCTGACGGCAGGATAACCCCAAGTGTGATGACTGCAGCAGGGTATACACTTGAACATCTACATTTATGGTAGGTACAAAACTGTACCTTTCTTCACAGGTCAGGCCAGTGTAACAATTTTTTCTAGAAAAAATTTCAACTTTATATCTTTATAACCCTATAACCTTTAATATCTTGTTAAACTAGTGTTAGCTTAATTGTGATAGCTCCTTATAGTCCTTTTGGCCGTCGTTTATTTAGACCTTTAGCATCTCCCTTCCCCTTCTTTGGTGTGCCTTTATATATCTATATATATATATATATATATATATATATATATATATATATATATATATATATATATATTAGAATAGTTTTAATAGTTTAGAAGTGTATTTTAGCAAACATTTATAGGGTTTAGAGTGTGTTTATACTTTTATAGTTAGTTCATATTTAACTATATAGAGCCCATTTGTATTTTTTTTTTTTATGGGCTATTTACTATTTGAATTCTATAGTGCTGTTTCAAGTTGTTAAACACTTTGTGTGTCTGTGTGTGTGTGTGTGTGTGTGTGTGTGTCTGTGTGTGTGTGTCTGTGTGTGTGTGTGTGTGTGTGTGTGTGTGTGTGTGTGTTTTGATACTAGTTTGCTTGTGTGCATTTAAATATTTTTCATGGCTGACCAGGATGAGGAGAAACAACCCAAGTCTGGGTTTAAAAAATGTCCAAAGTGTGGACAAAAGATGTCTGAGACTGATAGTCACATTAATTGTGTTTATTGTTTGGGTGCTTTGCAATTGCAAGAGAGTTGCTCCTTCTGCCATTCCTTTAGTAGCCGTGTACTTCATGAAAGGAAAAGAAAGTTAATTGACAGAGGACTATTAAAATCTTCCTGTCAAGAAGCTTTGGACGACCATGATAAAACTAGTCAGTCTCTCAAATCTTCCAAGATGTTCATCGTGTTTCACTGTTGCAGTCGTTACACTTGGGTTATCCTGCTGGTAGGCTACCCGCAGTCGGCCTGAATTCCCAAGTCCTGGTCCGGCGTCTGTTGCTGTCGCCTCTTCCCTTACGTCAGTGCGCCAGGGGTATAAATGATGCAGCCAATGCCATTTTCTCCAGTCTTTCTTGCCGCGCAGTGCCCAAAGCAAAAGCAGTTCGCAAGTGCTGGTCGGCTGACTCCTGAGATTTTCAAAACCGAATTTCAGAACTGAAGTCTTCATTAAAGCTAAGTACCCCGTTGTGGAAACTTTTTTCTTGCTCCAGACCGATGTCAGAAAAAGTTAACAATTGTATTTCTTGTGGGAAGCAAATACCTCATAAGGATTTTCATTCTTACTGTATTCCTTGCCTAGGCCCTGACCACGACGTTGCTAGCTGTCGGTTTTGTGCTAGATTTAACCAACGCACTATTAAGCGTTGGTACGATTTTGCCTTTCATTACTTCGGCCAAAGATTTAATTATATAATGCCGTCAGAACAGCCGATGACCGGAGTTTATAAAAAGTGCAAGGAAAAGGAAAAGGACAGGCATCCAAGGTCCAAAACAGACGAGGCCTCCGCTAGGCCAGTCGCTGGTTCTCAGTGCGGCGCTTTCGCAGCCCCTGACACCAGCTACCTCAGAGCCACAGGCCGCTTCCGACTCCCACATGGAGCCGACTAGGCCTCTGGATACTCAAGGTAGTGGACACTTGGAAACTATTCCCTCAGATGGGTCCGGAGACGCTGAGCAGGCATCAGCTTCTGAGGGTGTTTTCAGACCTACACAGTTATATGTCAAGCCAACCTCAGCTTCAAAGGCAAAGACTAAAATGGCTCTAAAGACAAAGAAACAAGTACAGCATTCTCCTGAACAGACTTCCATGCCTAAGAAACAGATGCTTAAAATGGCCGAAGACCTAATTACTTTGATCAGGGGTTCCCATCCCCCTCCTGATAATTGGCCTAGGCAAGACACAGAATATGACTCTTCTGATCAGGTTTCCGTTTCCTCTGACTCCCCTTCTGAACAGGGATACTCTCTTCCTCCCTATGAGGATTCTGATGCTGAAGAATCTATTCCTTCAGCCTCTCCTCATGAGAATTATTCTTTTGGGGAAACCATGCATACCATGAGGGAGCATTTTCACTGGGAGAGCCAAGATTACTCAGAATCTAAGAAAAGGCTCAGAGACTTTTTTTTACTTCCTCAGCACAGACCTCTTGCTATTCCACCTGTTCTAGACATTGTAGATGATGTATTTTCAGAGTCCGGCCTGTCTCCTGACTCTTTACCCCCTGCACCTGTTAAGCCAGACCGGTACTACAGGGTTCCAGACTCTCATAAAGTTCTATATAAAAACCCTGCTGCTGACCCTAAAACTATTTTTCAGGGTCCCAAAGGGGTCAAGGCTTCCGCTGCAAAAAACCCTGTCCCCTCTGATAGGGATTCTAGGGCACTGGACAGATGGGGGAAAAAAGTGTACACTTCTGCTGCCTTGGCTGTAAGGGCTTTAATTTGTCAGTTTCATATGCTTAAATATGAGCAATACTTAATGTCACTGCTAAAACAGAAAATGTTGACAAATTCTGAATGTTCTGATAACAAGGAAATGCAGGATTTATTGCATGCAGCTGAACAAGTGGGGAAGCATACTTTGCAATGTGGTTTTGATTCACTGGAGGCCTCTTGCAGGGCCGCTGTTATGGGTTCTGTCATTAGAAGGCATGCTTGGTTAAAGGAACAGAATATGCCTGATCATGTTAAAGCAAAATTATTGGATGCTCCATTACAGCATGATACTTTGTTCGGTGTTAAGGCAGAAGAGGTGTTGAAGAAAATGGAGGATAAAACAAAATCTATGCAGACAGTTAAGGATTTCCTACAGGTACAGCCACTCAGATTTAGCAGGAACTGGCCTTCTAAGAATTGGTCCTTTCCAGTGTCAGACAGGCCACAGAGAGGCAGATACAGATGCCCTAGAGGCAGATCCCAGCCCCAAGGCTCATATAGGTCTAAACAATGGGGTGCTTCTACCTGCAAAAGTGGAGAAGACAAATCACAGCCATACAGGAAACAGTCCCAATGACTTCCCTCTGCCAAGGTCAAGCACTTATCTTCTGGCAGTACCTTTAGGGGGAAAACTAGCACTTTTTTCACAAAATTGGCACATGATCACCCAGGACAAATGGGTCTTGAATATAGTGCCTCAGGGCTACAGGTTCCACTTTCACACCCTTCCAAAGACAAAAGGTATGCCAGACCTGCCACACAATCAATGGGCAGAGGCATAAAAGCAAGTTTCATCCCTCATGGACATGAGGGCTATTCAGCGAGTACCACAGCAAGAGCAGGGACAAGGATTTTACTTAAGACTTTTCTTGGTACCCAGAAAGGACAAAGCCTGGAGACCAATACTGGACCTGTCTATTGTAAACACTTTTCTGGACGTTCCAAAATTCAAAATGTTGACTCTGCAGCAGCTTCTGCCCATGCTGGGCAAGAAGGCTTGGCTTGTAACTTTGGACCTCAAAGAGGCATGCCCGCATGTCCCAATCAGACAATCTTGCAGAAGATACCGCAGATTCATAGCTGGATCAATGCACTACCAATTCTCTGCACTGCCCTTTGGCTTATCTACTGCACCCAGAGTCTTCACAAAATGCCTGGCACCAGTAATTGCATTTTGCAGACAGAGGAATACAAATATATCCTTACTTGGACAACTGCCTTGTTCAAGCAGAGAACAAGGACATTCTACTGAAGCATCTGGCATTTGTAAAAAGATTACTAATTTGCCTAGGGTGCACAGTGAACGAAAATCAAAACTGGTACCCTCTCAAGAGATAATATTCCTGGGTGCAAGCTTAAATACAACTGTCCAGATGGCTTCTCTCACGCCAGACAAAGGCAACTGACTTCTTACTTCAAAATTATGCCAACAAAGACCCAGTTATCTGCAAGAAAAATTCTGCAGGCTTTGGGCTTCATGGCATCCTGCATTCTACTACCATATGCAAGACTGCATATGAGGAAACTACAATGGTATCTAACGTGTGTTTGGACTCAACATTGTCACAGCCTGGAAACATTAATTACCCTCATTCCCTGCCTGCAACAGGAGTTTCGATGGTGGGCACAGGCCTGTCACCACAACAAGGGACGGCCATTCACTTTACCCACAGCCAGGCAGACACTAACAATAGATGCATCAGATTATGCCTGGGGGGCCCACATGGTAGGAAAATATATTCAGGGCATATGGCCCACAAGCCAAATGCATCTTCATATCAATCAAAAATTGATGCTAGCTGTACAGAATGCTATGACAGCCTTCAAGGATCCACTTCATCCAGGACAACTGCTGATGAAGACAGACAATACTACAGTCATGTGTTACATAAACAAGCAAGGAGGCACACATTCCTACCCCCTCTGCAGACAAGCCATGACTTTGTGGAACACAGCATTAACTTATCAAGTACACCTGCAAGCACAGTTCCTGCCAGGAAAGACAAATACTCTGGCAGGCGAACTAAGCAGAAACCTCATAGATCCTCGCGAGTGGAAACTAGATCCACAAATCTTCAGCATAACAAGGAAATAGGGATGCCCAGACATAGATCTATTTGCCTCCCCTCACAACTGCCAACTACAGAGATTCTGCATAAGGACTTATCACAAACAAGCATGGAAAGTGGACGCCCTATCATTCAGCTGGAAAACCCTTACAGTACATGCCTTTCCTCCACTGCCTCTCCTCCCCAAAGTACTCCTAAAGGTCAGACAAGAGAAGCCAAAAATGATACTGATTGCCCTAGACTGGCAACACCAGCACTGGTACCCAATCTTAAAGAGCTTGTCTCAAGGCCCAGCCTGGACATTACCTCAAATTCCTCATTTGCTGAACCAACAAAACAATCAGATCCTGCACAGCCAACTCAGAACCCTAAATCTGGCTGCATGGCTGATAATGTAACCATTCAGAGCACACCTCTCTCTAAAGCAGTTATGGATGTTATTTTGGAGGCCAGGAGGCCCAGCACCAGAAAATCTTATGCAGAAAAATGAAAGAGATTCTGTGCTTGGAACCAGGCACACGGAATGGACACGCTTGTACCAAATATTCCTCAGATTTTACAATACCTAACTGAGATGCTGGACAAAGGCCTATCCTTCTCATCAATTAAGATCCATGCCTCTGCCATTTCAGCTCATTACAATACGGACCCACCTATTTTTTTCACATCCACTGCTAAGGCAGTACCTCAGAGGGGTCAAAAACATAAGACCTCAAGGAGAGCTCCAACACCTGCATGGGACCTCAATTGTGTCTTGGAAAAGCTCACACTGCCTCCTTTTGAGCCAGCCAATACAGCTGAGATAAATTACTTGTCATGGAAAAGAGTTCTGCTCCTAGCAATAACCTCAGCAAGAAGAGTCTCAGAGTTACAGGCACTAATGGCTGTGGAACCTTTTATTATTTTCCATCCGGACAGGGTTTCTCTAAGGACAAACCCAACATTTATGCCTAAGGTAGTGTCCAGTGTGGCTCTTAAGCAAACCATACATTTGCCTACCTGTTATCCAAACCCACAGAATAAGGGGGAGAGACTTCTGCATTCTTTGGACATACACAGACAGCTATGCTTCTGCTTGGACAAAACTAAAGCTTTCAGAAAGACTGAGCAACTCTTAGTGTCATATGCTGCAGGATCGCAAGGAAAAGCTATTTCAAAGCAGACTATTTCAAAATGGATAGGCCACTGCATTCGTTTCTGCTATTCACAACATGGCAAATCAGTGCCTAAGGGCATTACGCCACATTCAACCAGAGCAACAGCCACTTCAGCAGCCTTCCTCAGAAGAGTACCAACCAAGGACATTTTGGAGGCTGCAACTTGGACTTCAGTGCACACTTTTACAAAGCACTACCACTTACCTCTTTACTCTAAATCCAGAGCAGGCTTTGCCACTGCAGTTCTGCAGGGCCTCCTAGCCACTCCTAATTCTATTTAGGCCCAGCCACCCAACCTCAGCTTTGGGATTCAACCCAAGTGTAATGACTGCAACAGTGAAACATGATGAACATAGTACAGTTGTGTACCTACCATAAATGTAGATGTTCGAGTGTATTCACTGTTGCAGTCCAGCTTACCCTCCCACCATCCCCCTTTCATTGCTGGGACTTATCTGTACTTCTCTGTTCTATGCAGCCTATGTGGTGTATTCGCTTGTAGATGAAGGTAATGTTTGTTAGTGCATGCTTTTTTATGAGCAGAATTTTTAGCCTACCCTTTTGGGGGCACCTGACATCTGGGGCAAGAAAAACTGAAGAAAATGGCGTTGGCTGCATCTTTTATACTCCTTGGCGCACTGACGTCAGGGAAGAGGCGACAGCAACCAACACAGGACCAGGACTTTGGAATTCAGGCCGACTGCGGATAGCCTGCCTACAGGATAACCCCAGTGTAATGACTGCAACAGTGAATACACTCGGACATCTACATTTATGGTAGGTACACAACTGTACTTTCTCTAAGGCTTCATCATCGGATTTGACAAAATCAAAATAAACTTCGACGTCTGCTCCACAGCCTTTGGAGCAGAGCGTTTTGTCTTTTCGGAGCCGATCTCCAGTCTTGGAACCAGTCTCCATAGTATTGAAGTCACCAGTCCTCCAGTCGGTACTACCCTCTGTCCATTCATCTCGGTCTTCGATAAGCCTATCCAATTTGGATGTGGGTTGTGTGGTGCAGAAGTTGCTACAGGCACTGGCATTTGCAAACTTTTTATCGGTTCTGACCCAAGTGGTTTCGGAACTGAAAACTATTCCTCCACCTACTTCATTTCCTCCTCCGAGCCATGCCGGTCTGTCTGAGCCAGAGAAGTAGGACTTTATGATTGTGGAGCCTTCGGATCCGACGCCTGCCCCAGTGCTATCTGTTCCGATTACTCCAACTTCCTCGGCACCCATTGAGGAGTCTAGAAGCCAACACTTGACGGTCGGGTCCGAGGAGGATAGTCAGACCGACCTATTTGTTCCACCTTTACCTCTCTGGTCTTAGGCTCGGATGAGTTCAGCTCCTACCTCTGGATCGGAGACCACTGTTCTGGTGCCGAGGGAATCATCTGATGTTATGTAGTCCATTCTCGCCTTCATTCTTGCCCATGGGTTCGGAGCCGAACCTCGGCTCTGACTCGGCCGTACTCTAGCTCAAAATCTTCAATTGGCTCGTGGCTAAGAGGTATTCCATCATGCAACAAGTCTATTCCCCAGATTTTGTTTGCCACTCGTTACACTCAGACGTGGTCTCGCTTTTGACCGTGGCTAAGTGTACTGTTTATAAAATTTTTATAAACTGTTGATTTGTTGTTGCTCAAAAAAAGCTATTTTCATAGCTCTGTGTGTGTGGTAGTGTTTTTTTACTGCCTTTGTTTTGTTTCTCTTGCTGATGTCCTTCAAGGATGCATCTGCAGTCCTAACAAATGGGTTGTCCTGTCGTCAGGCAGCCCTTCGGTCGGCCGGATTCCAAAGTCTGGGTCTGGCCTCGGCTGGTGTCGCACTTCACCCGACGTCATCTCTGCTGGTCTTCGGGTATAAAGGCATCAGCCGCCATTTCCTCAGTCTTTCTTGCCGCGTGGCGCCCGAAGCAGAAGCTGTTGCAAGTGCGGTCGGTCAGATCCAGAGATTACTACTACCGAATACTACTTCGAAGACTTCTAAAAAGCTAAGTATCCCGTTGGGGACTCTTTCTTGCCTCAGCCGATGTCAGAAAAAGTGAATAACTGTTTAACTTGTGGGAAACAAATACCTCATAAAGATTTCCACTCTTACTGCTTACCTTGTTTAGGCCCAGACCACGACGTAGCAGCCTGTTTAGCCTGTGCTTCCTTCAACCGGCGAACGCTTAGGCGTCGGTCGGAGTTTGCTGAACAGTTTTTCGGCTCAGATTTTGTGTACATTATGCCGTCGGATCCTCCGAATTCGAGGGAATCATCTGATGTTATGTAGTCCATTCTCGCCTTCATTCTTGCCCATGGGTTTGGAGCCGAACCTCGGCTCTGACTCGGCCGTACTCTAGCTCAAAATCTTCAATTGGCTCGTGGCTAAGAGGTATTCCATCATGCAACAGGTCTATTCCCCAGATTTTGTTTGCCACTCGTTACACTCAGACGTGGTCTCGCTTTTGACCGTGGCTAAGTATACTGTTTATAAAATTTTTATAAACTGTTGATTTGTTGTTGCTCAAAAAAAGCTATTTTCATAGCTCTGTGTGTGTGGTAGTGTTTTTTTACTGCCTTTGTTTTGTTTCTCTTGCTGTTTTTTGTGGCCTTTTGGTATCCCATTCGTTTCTTTTCCCACGGGCTAGGCCCATTTAAGTTAGAGGACCTAGTCCTCCCCATTGTTTCTGTGTGATCTTTGGTTTGGTGCTCCATTTTGCTAGCTCTAGTGTTGTTGTGTCTGGCTAGTGGTGCTATCCTGCGTTTGTTTCCCCGGGCTAGGCCCATTTACGTTACCTGGTCCTCCCTGTTGTCTTTCCTGCCAGTTTCTATGCCGTTTTAGTTAGAGGCTCTGTTTCTCATGCGGGGTTAGTTGGGTTTAGTGTGTGTACGTATTACTTTTTTCCTTTCAGCATGTCCAAGGATTCTAAAGAACACAGGCCTTCGGGCTTTAAAAAGTGTGTTGAATGCAACAATAAAATGTCTTTAACTGATGGGCACTCTGTGTGCGTGTACTGCTTGGGGGCTATTCACCTGCAAGAGTCCTGCTTGTTTTGTCATTCCTTCAGTTCCTGTGTGCTACAGGAGAGGAAGCACAAGCTCAAACACTCCTTCGAGGAAGACTTGGCCAAGTCTTCCAGTGCATTATCCTCTCCAGCTAAAAAGGACAAAAAGACTTCTAAGAAGCGCTGTCTGGCTCGGTCTGTTTCTTCGGAACCACCAGAGAAAGTTGCTAGAGCAGCTTCTCCTTCTTCGTTTCCATTGCCCTCGGTGCCGACAGAAGGTAGTCTCTTGACTAAGTCTGTGTCGGCTCCCAGCCTTTTGGAGCCGGTCATGGATATTTTGGTTCGGAGCCAGTCTCCAGTTATTCGACTGGTTTCTCCTTCTCGCAAGTCCCCTTCTGTAAGGAGATCCAGATCTCCTACATTATCCTCCAGGTCTTCCAGGACCCTTTCCGATGAGGATGTTGATAGGGTGGTGAAGAAACTGCTTCAGTCATCTGTGTTGGCCAAATTGATTTCAGCTCCGACCCAGTTGGCTCCAGAGCCTATGGCCTCTTCATCCTTTGTTGTTCCTCCTCCGAGCCTTTCTCGGACTTCAGAGCCAGAGTTGTTGTTTCTGTCGGGTGCCGTTAGGTCGGTTCCGGTAGCCTCACCTGGCCTCTCTGTTCCGATTTCTGCTCCGACCACGTCGGCTTCGTCCATTGGGGTCGAGGGTCCACGGTTCTCCAGTCGGACCCGCGGGGGAGGGATCAGATCAATCTTCATCGGTTCCAAGCCTTCCTCTCGGTGCTTCGGCTCGAGTGAGCTTGGACCCGACATCTGCTTTGGACCTCATCTTCTCTGCGCTGAGGGCTACTACTGTTTCCTCTACAGTTAGTCAGCCTTCGGAGCTAGGGGATCAGCTGCATCCTACGGCACCGATAAGCACCGATGTCTATTTCGGATCATGCTCTTTCGATGGGCAGCGGAGCCCCGAAGCCTCAGGATACCTCCATGAGTGATCCCCAACTTTCTGACGTCTCCCCCGAGTTTTTGCCTGAGGAGCCCGCCAGAAGGAGAATGTGTAAGAGGAAACGCCTACTCCGCGGATGAGTCTCTCATGTCAGACACCGACCTCGAGGAGTCACCGGGGTCTCCCAAGTCATCTTCTGAAGATATCTCTTTTTCAGATATCCTGGAGATCTTGAAGCAGAGAGGCGGCTGGCCATTCAGATCCCCTTCTGATGAGGAGTCGGTGTTCCTGAAGGCTTTTGGGTCTCAACCCTCCACCTCTTGGGTTTCTCCCCCTTTTGATGAGCTACCAGATCTTGTCTGTCAAAAGATGTAGGAAACACCTTTCACTGTGGAACTTGTCCCTGGGAGACCCAATAAGTTTTTGTCCGCCCCCTCTGACAAGGAATATCTAACTAAAGGCGTCACAGTAGATGCCATGGTGGTGGCAGTGGCTACCAAGAAGGAACTTGCTGAAACTTCGTCTACCATCCATCCACCTAACAAGGAGTCCCGGACTATGGACATGTATGGGAAGTGTGTGTTTGCCTCAGCAGCCTTTACTCTGCGGTCGCTGAACTACTTGACACATTTTACAAGGCTCCAGAGAGATCTCCTAAAAGAGCTAGGAGATTCTCTACAGGGTAACATTTCTGATGCTGTGGCACAGAAGGTCAAAGCACAGATTTCTACCCTAAATTCCCTTACCAACTCCTCCATGAAGCTGATCTCGTACACAGCCGACGGAGCGAGTAGGGCAGCGGGTGCTGGAGTCTCTCTTAGGAGACACTCCTGGATGCGCCTGTGCAATTTCACGGAAGCGTTCAAGTCTACGTTCACCAAAGCCCCCTTTGATGGTTCATCGTTGTTCGGAACCAAGGTGAAGGACACTCTCACTAGGTGCAAACAGGAAGGAAAAACCCTGTCTGCCATGGGAGTCCGTTTTTCCATGCCTTCTAGACCTTAATCAAGTGCCAGAAGGGTGGGAAAATGTGATTCAGAAAGTCGCAGAGGTTTTTTCAGGGCGCACAAAGTGATTCTACCTCTAGGGCGGCGTCTACCTGAATTTCCACCCCCTCTTCTGCCTCCAGAGGCAGAGGAGGTCCACGTAACCAGGGGGACCATGATTCATTTCGTGGTTCTCCCTACCAGCGCTTCTGAAGGGAGGCCTGACTGTGCATCTTTGGAGCCGGTAGTGGGTCGCATTTCTTTATACCTAGAAGCCTGGCAAGATGTCACCCAAGACGAGTGGGTATTAAAGATAATTTCCAGAGGTTATCATATTCCCCTTCTCTTCTCCTCCCCGCCAACCAAGAGAATCCCAGACGTTCCACCCAGTCACAGGGATTCCACAACTTTAGAAATAAAAATGTTGCTTTCAAAGGGAGCCATCCGGCCTGTCCCCGCAGACCAAGTAGGATTAGGGAATTACTCCAGATTCTTTTTGGTGCCAAAAAGAACAGGGGACCTGAGACCCATCATGGATCTCAGCTGATTGAACCTTCATGTACAAAAGTCCAAGTTCCACATGATCACCTTACATTCAATACTCCCTCTGTTAGGGAAAGATGTGTGGATGTGCTCCATCGACATCAAAGTTGATTACTACCATATAGGCATCGAGAAGTCATCTACACTTCCGGCTGGGAGCCAGTCATTTTCAGTTTCACGCTGTGCCCTTTTATCTCACCACAGCCCCCAGGGTGTTCACCAAATGCATGGCAGTGGTAACGGCTAACTTGAGACGTCAGGGATTCCAAGTGTTTCCGTACCTGGAAGACTAGCTCTTTTCTGTCACCGCCAGGCATCTACTGTTACAGACCAGGGATGCCACCATTACACTGTGCTAAAGGTTAGGACTTACTCTAACTTGGAAAAAAATCTGCCTTGTTGTCCTCGCAGCATGTCACTTTTATCGGCGCTGAGCTAGATACGGTGCTCATGAGGGCCTTCTTACCAGAAGAGAGAATTCAGGCTTTACAACAGCAGGTCTACACCATTGAGGAAGTTCGAAGCAAAAGTGGTCCAAAAGTTATTAGGGACCATGGCTGCCACAATCATGCTAGTTCCCCTTGCCAGACTACACATGAGGGCTCTTCAGTGGCTGCTTTTCCCCAATGGTCACTACAGCATCTTCCACTCTCCCATTCTGTTCTGATTACGGACTCGTGCAAGCGGGATCTACGCTGGTGGCTTAAGGCCAGCAATCTCGATGTGGGCAAGCCTTTTGTCCCATCTTCTCTAGTTGACATGGTGACCACGGATGCCTCCCAGATCGAGTGGGGGGGGCATTATCTTGGCAGGACTGTACAAGGCACGTGGCAGGATCACAAGACCCATTTGCATATCAATGTCCTGGAGATGAGAGCAGTGCTATTAGCGTTGCAAGCACTTCAGAGCTTTCTCCCTCTAGGGACAATTGCAATCCACTCAGACATGTCAGTGGTATGGTACCTGAACAAACAGGGAGGAACCAAATCATACCCCCTTTGCAGAGAGGCACTTCGAGTTTGGCAGTGGGCGGTGTCTTCACAATGCTTTCTAGTTGCAATGCACATACTGGGGAAGTCAAACATGATTGCCGACAGGCTGAGCAGAGCTATCCTAATGCCTCACGAGTGGTCCCTGAACAATTATGTTGCGGAAGAGATATTCCACAGATGGGGTCAGCCTTGCTGAGATCTATTGGCCAGCCCCCTCAATGCTAAATGCAGCAGCAGCTACTTCACCCTTATCCCCCCGGAGGGGGAGACACCCAGGGATGCTCTGGCTCATGATTGGCTCTCCGGTATTCTCTACGCCTTTCCACCTTTACTTCAAATGTCAAAGGTCATTCAGAAAGCACAGTCTTTGGGAAGCAAAATGATCCTCATTGCCACACATTGGCCTCGTCAGTTTTGGTTTCCCTTCCTTCAACTCTATCTAATGGACAAGCCCTGGATTCGGGACCCAGCTCCAGATTGCTGACTCATATGTCAGGACAGTTCCATCCCTCCATCCAAACCCTCAAGTTGACAGCTTGGCTGCTCCAGTTCCGTCCTTAGTCAGGCTTCATAATTTTTCCCCAGAAGTGATCCATATTCTATCATCTTCCCACAAGCCTTCTACCAGGAAGATTTTTTCCAGTAAGTGGAAGAGATTTTCTATTTGGGCCCATGAGAGACGTATTGATCCTTATACGGCGCCTATTTTGGCAATATTGGAATTTCTTTCTCAACTATTAAGTCAGGATGGAGCTGCAGCAACCATTAAAGTAGAATTGGCAGCGATTTCTACCTTTCACATTGCTAATGAGCCCAACATTATGGCTCATAGGCTTTGTAGGGCTTTTCTGAGAGGGACATTGTTACTCTGACCTCCAGTCTTTGATCCGGTGATGCCATGGGACCTCAATTTTGTACTATAGAAGCTCACTTCAACTTCCTTTGAGCCCATAGCTACATGTAACATTAAATTCTTGTCTTGGAAGACAGTTTTCTTGGTAGCCATAACTTCAGCTAGGCGGGTCTCTGAACTCCAAGCATTATCGATTAGGCCACCTTATTTGGTGTTTCACAAAGGTAGGGTTTCCTTAAGAACCAACCCTTCTTTTGTTCCAAAGGTTGCCTCTGTTGTCAATATCAACCAATCCATTGAGTTGCCTGTGTTTTTTCCTGAATTCTCCAACGTGGCAGAATTTGTTTCATCAGCTAGATGTTCATAGACTATTGCGCTTCTATTTACATAGGACAAAAGATTTCAGGAAATCAGATCAAATGTTTGTCTCGTTTTCAGACAATAAACTTGGGGTTCCTGTTTCTAAGGGAACCTTGTCTCGCTGGATCTCCGATTGCCATTGGAAGCATAAATAAATGAGATGCAAAGAATTACCCTTTAAAGTGAAGGTTTATTCTACACGATCTGTGGCTACTTCAACTGCGTTTCAGACTAGGATGTCTATGGATGATATTTGTGCTGCAGCAACATGGGCTTCGCCTCATACCTTTATTAGTCACTACAAATTAGATCTGATCTCTAGAGGCAGATCTTCCTTTGGTTCCACGGTGTTCAAGAGTATTTTTCACTGAACCACCCAAGATCATGGTGCTAGGGACGCTGTCCCACGGGTAAGACTGAAGGCGAGATTGGACTACATAACATCAAGAAGTTATGTGCTCACCATAACGTTCGATGTATGTAGTCCATCTCGCTTTACATTCTTACTAACCCTCCCTCCTGGCGGACCTGGGGTATTGTCTCTAGGTGTCAGTAGTCCTTTCTGTTTGGGTTGTTCTTCTCAGTTTGTACATGTGTGAGCTTGCAGCAAACAAGATCTGGGGAATAGACCTGTTGCATAACAGGATACCTCTTAGCCACAAGCCAATTCAAGACTTCGAGCTAGAGTATGGCCGAGTTGGAGCCAAGGTTCGGCTCCGAACCCACGGGTAAGAATGTAAGGAGAGATGGACTACATACTTCAAACATTATGGTGAGTACATAACTTCTTGTTTCTCCGGATCCAGCAGATGTTCATTGTGTTACCCTGTTGCAGTCATCACACTTGGGTTATCCTGCCATCAGGCGGTCCCGCAGTCGGCCTGAATTCCAAAGTCTTGGTCCGGCATTGGTTGCTATCGCTTCTTCCCTGACGTCAGTGTGTCAGGGGTATATAAGAGGCATCCGACGCCATTTTCTCCAGTCTTTCTTGCCGCACGGTGCCCGAAGCAAAAGCATTCTGCAAGTGCCGGTCGGCCGACACCTGAGATTTTCGATTTGAATTTCAGTCCGAAGTCTTCAATAAAGCCAAGTACCCCATTGGGGAACATTTTCTTGCCTCAGTCCAATGTCAGAAAAAGTTAACAATTGCATTTCTTGTGGGAAGCAAATACCTCATAAGGACTTCCATTCCTATTGTATTCCTTGCCTAGGCCCAGACCACGACGTCACAGGTTGTTGGTTTTGCGCTAGGTTTAATAAACGCAGTATCAAATGCCGTTTTGACTTCGCACGGCATTACTTTGGTAGGAAATTCAATTATATCATGCCGTCGGAGCAGCCAATGACTGCAATTCATAAAAAACGCAAGGATAAGGACAGGCAGCCTAGGAGTAAGCCATACCCCGAGGCCTCAGCTGGGCCTGTCGCTGGTTCTCCGGTTTTCAGTGAGGCACCTACGCAGCCCCTGACGACCGCAGAGCTGGAACCCCAGACAGCTGCCGACTCCCAAGCGGAGTCTATTAGGCCGATGCAGCCATCTACCGACACCGGAGCAGATTTAGACACCGGTGCAGAGGAAACACCTTCGGTTGCAGAAGGTGTCTTCAGACCGACTACACTCACCATTAAATCTTATGCTAAGCTTAAAACTCCTTTAAAACCTAAGAAAACTGTCAGTCTACAGGTCAAGGCCCCATGCCTAAGAAACAGATGCTTAAGATGGCTGAAGATTTAATTACCCTTATCAGGGGTTCCCATCCCCCTCCTGATAAAAGACCAAGACAAGAGGAGGATTATGCATCCTCTGACCAGGTTTCTCTCTCCTCAGATTCTTCTGAGGAACAGGATTACACTTTTCCACCTTATGAGGATTCTGATGCTGAAGACTCTATTCCCTCGGCACCTCCCCCTGAAGACTACTCCTTTGGGGAAACATTACATACCATGAGGGAACATTTCCACTGGGAAGGCCAGGATTACTCAGATTCTAAGAAAAGGCTCCGAGAGTTCCTTTTATTACCCCAGCACAGACCTGTTGCTATCCCTCCTGATGTTCATCGTGCATACAGCTGCAGTCATTACAGATGGGTTTTCCTGCCGTCAAGCGGGTCCTCGGTCGGCCGAATTCCAAAGTCTAGGTCCGGCGTCGGTTGTCGTCGCTTCTTCCCTGATGTCAGTGCGGCAGGGTTATAAAAGAGGCAGCCGACGCCATTTTCTTCAGTTTTTCTTGCCGCGCAGTGCCCGAAGCAGAAGCAGTTCGCAAGTGCTGGTCGGCCAGCTCCTGAGATTTACGAAAGTATTTCAGCCAAAGTCTTCTTTAAAGCTAAGTACCCCGTTGGGGAAACTTTTCTTGCCTCAGACCGATGTCAGACAAAGTTAATAATTGCATTTCTTGTGGGCAGCAAATACCGCATAAGGATTTCTGTATACCTTGCTTAGGCCCAGACCACGATGTCTCGGCCTGCCGTTTTTGTGCTAGGTTCAACAAGCGCACTATTAAGCGCCGGGCGAGTTAAGCCCTTCATTTTTGGCAAAAAATTTAATTATATCATGTCGTCGGATTCACCGACACCAGTTTTAAGCAAAAAACGCAAAGATAAGGACCATCATCCGAGGTCCGTACCGAGTACTGAGACCATGCTTAGGCCGAATACCGGTTCTCCGGTTCTCAGCGAGGTGCCTACGCAGCCCCTGAATACCGATGAAACTATTTTACCGGTGACTCCAGTACCCGAGGTCGCAGGCTCCTCGGTCTCCATTCCTACTGCAGATACCGACGCCACTCTTGGTGGGGAAACCCAAAATTTGGTCAGGCCTGCCATTTCTGAAGGCATCTTTAGGCCTTCCACCTTTTCTATTAAATCCTTCACTAAATTTAAAGCAGCCATGAAAACTAAAAAACAGGGTCCTCAGACCTCCTCTCAAGGCCCCATGCCTAAAAAGCAGATGCTTAAAATGGCTGAGGATTTGATAACTCTCATCAGGGGTTCCCATCCCCCCCTCTGACAAAAGACCCAGATTGGAGGAAGACTACCCTTCCTCAGACCAGGGGTTCCCATTCCCCCTCTGACAAAAGACCCAGATTGGAGGAAGACTACCCTTCCTCAGACCAGGCTTCTATTACCTCAGAACATTCTGAGGACCAGGATTATGCCGATTCCCCTTTCGAAGACTCTGATGCTGAGGAGTCTATTCCCTCGGTCTCCCCCCCGAGGACTACTCTTTTGGGGAAATCCTGCATACATTGAGGGAACACTTTCACTGGGAAGGCCAAGATTACTCATTCCAAGAAAAGGCTCAGGGAATTTCTCCTGCTCCCCCAGCATAGGCCCCTGGCTATCCCTCCTGTTTTAGATATTTTGGAGGATGTGTACGCAGAAGCCAGCCTTAATCCAGATTCTTTACCTCCAGCCCCTGTTAAACCAGACAGGTATTACCAGGTCCCTGATTCTCACCAGTTCCTTTATAAAAGCCATACTGCTGACCCAGAAACTATTTCACAGGGTCCCAAGGGAATAAAGGCCTCTACTGCTAAAAACCCTTTACCTTCAGAGAAAGATTTGAGAGCATTAGAAGGTGGGGAAAAGGTGTATAAATCTGCCATTTTTTCCT
>NC_056728.1:869726189-869842973 GCF_019279795.1 Protopterus annectens | reverse complement strand
CCCCCCCTTTTTTTTCCCAAAAAGGGAATTTTGGGAATTTTTTTCTTTTTTTTTTTTAAAATTTTTTTTTTAAATTTTGTTTTTGTGTTTTTTTTTGGGGACTCTGCTTTATCTGTTTTTAAAACTGGATCGTGATTTTACTACAAATGAAGATTGGAATGTACTTTGGAGATTTTACTTTTTCTAACAAGAAAATGTAGTTTAAATTGCTGTTAAAAGTTGATCTGATGTAGTCCTTTTCATTTTCCTCAGTGTATGGGTTACAGATCCTGGCTTCTGTTCTGATTCGGCCGCATTCTACAGACTTTGTTTTCAACTGTCAAGCTCCTACCTCTACCCACAATGCTCTAGTCCATCCCCAATACCTCAGATCTTGTTTGCTACCATTGAGTACAGGTGTGGATCCTCTCTTTAATTTAACGTCTAGGTAGCCCTAAGTGCATTAGTATATTCCATTCGTTCTATCTTTACATTCCCTTATATATTTTATTATACTTAATGTATATTCAAACATCATCCCTCTGGTTTGTTTCTTAGTTTTGTTGTGTCAAGTCTTCTAATATAGTTATAGAAGAGTGCCACTGTTGGTGCTTTTTTCTTCTTTGTTCCTAACCCTTAACAGGTTATTCTTGATTACCATTGGTGGTAATTTCTCACTTATTTAAATATTTCAAAAATTGTAGCTAGCACACCAGGGTGAGATTAACCAACGTACTCTTTAATAAAGTAAAAGCAAGACAAACCGGTTTCGGCTACTAAACCAAAGCCTTCTTCAGTGTCAAGTAAAATAAAATAATCACCAATACCACAATAAATATTAACCACAATTAGTAGCCAGGCATCCCATAGGCTGATCATAATAACCATTGAGTCCAGGTGGGAATAATCCCCCCAGTCTAACTATCCACTTCTTCTCTTTCTTTATAAGATTCAACCCTGTTCCTGATCCAATTCTGACAGATTGAATTGCTCGGTAAAATGTTGAATCTTGTTCCCACTTTTTTTATACAAGAGGAAGATTTTGTCAATGATGTTTATTCCTTTGCACGGATATTAAAACCTAAAGTTATTTTTCCAGGATGACTTGAATAAGGTACAGGATGATGCATTTAGATTCAAGAAATCTGCTTTTATGCCACCAGTGAACCCCACTGGAAAAATGTTCATTAATCAGGTTCTCAAAGATCTGCATGATCAATATGGCAAGGGGATCTCAAAAATTAATTATCTTTCTAATGATGAACGTCAAGCCTTACAAGATCTGAAGAATAATACCAACATTGTGGTGATGTCTGCTGATAAGGGTGGTGCAGTGGGGGTAATGGATTCTGACAAATATAATTTAGAAGCCTAGAGACAACTAGGGGATCGACGATATTATATGCCTATGCCACTTGACCCCATACTTTTTTCAAAGAACAAATTGATGCTTTTATCAAATTGGCAGTTAAGGAGGGCATTCCTCCTCCCAACAAATTCCAGCACGTTAGAGATGCAACCATATAGCCAAACTGGAGGCTAAGCTGTCTCAACTCAGTACTGGCGTAACCAGTCAGGAGGAGAAGGAAACCACACTCACTACAATTCCAGTCACACATAGTCCTACCACGACAACAAACCAAACACATAAATACACAAAAGCATATTCAGAGGCTCTAAATAAAAATCTGCCTAAGCAGCAGAGCCCTCCAAAGCAGACACCCAAGCAACCTCTACCCCAAAACAAAACACGTGCAACACATAGCTCACAAAGCCAGTGTGCCGAACAGTCGCAGCCCTTAAGGCTAAACAGCACACCTGATACACTTGTAATAGGTGACTCTGTCGTCAGGCACACTGACGTCCCGCTCACCAGGCTGAACAAGGAGAAGGTCACGGTGAGCTGCCTGTCGGGCGCTAGGATAGGTCACTCCAAGGCAAGTACAAATATGACTTTGTCATTGTCCATGCTGGTGTGAATGACCTGAGACGTACCTCCCTGGACTGCATGAAAAGAGACATAGAGGAGCTCTCTGAGCATGTAGCCCAGGTCGGTATGACCCTGACCTTGAGTAGCATCTTACCCT
This sequence comes from Protopterus annectens, assembly GCF_019279795.1. Taxonomy (NCBI): domain Eukaryota; kingdom Metazoa; phylum Chordata; order Ceratodontiformes; family Protopteridae; genus Protopterus; species Protopterus annectens. The sequence goes on along the minus strand of NC_056728.1, from coordinate 869,840,907 downwards.
CACCAAGAATGATGCCACATTATGAAGACAAGATGATCAATTTCAACAACTGGCTTAAGTATTTGTGTCATTCAAAGGGGATCCAATGCCTGTCTGCCTGGGATGACATGCTCGACAAGCCACGATGCTTCACCTGTCACCCCTGGGCTTTCGGATATTGGCAAAGGCTCTTGCCACCCCCATAGTGCCTTTTTTAGGCAAGGCTCAAAAGACAAACCCACCTCCATAGGTATCACAAGGGATAAGAAACTAAGAGTAATGCTACTGAACGCCAGAAGTCTAAACCTGAAGATGCATGCACTCGAAACTCCTCCTTAGCATGGAGAACATCGATAACTGTGCAGTAACAGAAACCTGATTCAAGGCTCCCGAGAGCACCCCAGCACTACCAGGTTATACCTCATAGCATGTTTTTCGGCCCCAAAACTTGGACTGAACCACAAAAGGAGGGGGAGTATCAATATTCGTCAAAGATACCCACACTTCCAGGTTGGTGGCACAACACAAAGCATTAGAGACTATCCATGTGCAACTAACAGTGGGTAAAACTGCCTTCCAGTTTATAGCCTGCTACAGACCACCCTCGCAAACCCAGGAACCCCACTCGGCCTTCCTGAGAACACTGGAAAATATGAAGGTCTCTCCAAACACCATTATACTGGGCGACTTCAACTACCCAAACATAGACTGGGAGTATTACTCTAGCTCCAACACCCTAGCCCAAAGGTTCCTAGAATTTATAAACTCAAATGCTATGGAACAACTTGTTGCCACTCCCACAAGAGGGGAAAACATACTGGACCTGATCGTCACCAACATGGGGACTCTGTGCTCCAGACCAGAAGTGTATCCCTCACTGGTAAGATCAGACCATAAACTAATCTCACTAGATATTCACATCCCGACCCCAGCCCCTGCCCAGAAAACCACAGTGAAAAACTTCTCTAAAGCAAATTTCACACTCTTCAAAACCAAGGTGGAATCCTTCAAAGCCCCCGGGCCTGTGGAAAATACGGCCCATACCGCAAAATCCTTTATAAACGCATTCTATGAACACCTTCAGGAATGCATGGATTATGCAATCCCAAATAAAACCAAGACCCAATCCTCCAAAGTTAGGCATCCTGTCTGGTGGACCCCAACCATAAACAAACTATACAGTAGAAGGAGGAAGCTACTACATGATAGTGCAAAATCCCAAAAAGGGAAGGCATCTCTGATCAGTATTAGCAAAAAACTACGGGCACTCATAAAATCGTCTAAGGCCAGCTTCGAGAGAAAAATTGCATAGGACACTAAGGATAATCACAAGGCTTTCTTTAGTTATGTTAGGAACCTGGGTGGGAATTCCCAGATATGCTCAGAATTAGTCCAAAATGACAAAAAATACACCGAACCCACAGACATTAGCTGACAGGTTCAGCGCAAACTTCTCCCCCCCTTCCCCACCAAAAGGTCAAATATCTATCCCAGCAGAGTGCTGCCCCCCTGACATCTCAAATGCTCAGGTAAGAGCCGCCCTCTCCAAAGCAAAAAACACAGCATCAATGGGACCAGACGGTGTCCCGGGTTGCGTCCTACATGACCTCCAAGAAGACCTAAACACAAACATAAAACTATTGTTCAGTCTCAGCCTTACTACAGGATATGTACCCAAAGAGTGGTGTACAGCAACAGTGGTCCCTCTCCACAAAGGTGGTGCCTCAACAGATCCTGGAAACTATCGCCCCATAAGCCTGACTAGCTTGGTCTGCAAAGTTATGGAAAGGATCATCATGGACCTCATAAATAAAGATATTGGGGACCTACAGACACTGGATCCTACCCAGTTCGGTTTTGTTAAGGGCAGATCCTGCCTCTTAAACCTGGTTTATTTCTTTGAAACAGTCACCAAGGCCATTGACGAGGGGAAGGTGGTACACACAGCCTACCTGGACCTTGCAAAGCCTTCGATACAATACCCCACTCGGGCATTATAGATAAGCTCACCAGCTTAAATATAAACCCCTATGTCACTAGATGGGTTACAAACTGGCTCAAGGACAGAACACACATGGTTAGAATTGCTGGAGCCATGTCAGACTCCAAACCAGTTACAAAGTGGCGTCCCACAAGGCTCAGTCCTGGGACCTCTCTTGTTCGGTATATATTTCTCGGAGGTACAGGCTAACACGGAAGGACTTTGGCTGACCAAGTTCGCAGATGACTGCAAACTGGGAGCCATAATCGACTCTCCAGCCGACACAAGCATCCTAAAAGGGCCTCATAGAAACAGACAACTGGTGCCAGAGCCATGGCCTCAAGCTAAACGCCAAAAGTGTATAGTCATCCCTCTGGCAAAAACAAAGTGCACACAAATTACCACATAGGTGGTAATCCATTAAGTATGGAAGAAGTAATTAGGGACCTGGGGACCCAAGTTGATAGCAATCTCTCATTTGACAACCACATGGCCAAAGTGGTTAGAAAAACATTTTATATAGCCCACCTAATCATGAAGGGATTCACATCTAGATCAGGGGAGGTCATCGTGCCTCTTTACTCATCCCTCATCAGGCCCATAATTGAGTACAATGCCCCTTTTGGGATGTACCTTACCAGACACCTGCAGCAACTGGAAAGACCCCAAAAGTACCTCACCAAGAGGATCAAAGGGCTCAAACATATGCTGCCTGGTTAAAGAAACTCCAGCTCTACTCAGTGGCATACCACCTGTTCAGAGGCGATCTGTGCCTGATGTATAAAGCCATGTCCAACCCGGAATTAATGGACATGCTGCACCTCAGAAAATCCAAATCCCATCGAGCTACGTACTCGAGAGACTTGAACCTCAGCACTGAAATAAATAGGACATGCTGGAGGGACAGATTCATAACCCAGAGGCTCCCTTCACTCTGGAATAAAATCCCAGTCCAGGTTAGCCACAGTCCCTTATTGACTCTCTTCAAGAGGAATCTTGATGAGTGGATGGGAGATAGTAGGTTTACCCCGGGTATCACTTCTGTGTCACTGTTAGACAGAGGCTCGGTATACTAACCTCGAAAAAGGGCATAGCAAAATTAATTTAAAATGGGTGGTGAAAGCCAAACATGCTCTGGCTAGGCTTGTAAATGCCCTAGGGCAAATAGCCTAGTATGAACCTATGAACCTATTATTTCCAATGCCACCTCTGAACAACTGATTGTCCATGAACCCAGCAGACAATATCTTTATTTGTTACCAAAGATTCACAAATTACTAACTGATCCACCAGGCAGACCAATAGTTTCAGGGAGGGGATCCCTTACAGAACCCTTATCTGTTTTTCCTTACAAAATATTTGAAACCTTTGTTGAAACATGTTCGATCAAGAGTAAAAGATATTACAGAATTTTTACAGATTCTTTCTGATGCTCAAACTGAACCTGAATGGCTTCTATGTACTTTGGATGTAACCGCCCTTTATACCAATATTCCGCATTGGGCCGGTCTTTTGGCAGTGGAATATTGGTTACAGACCTCCGAGGTATATCCTCCTGGGTTCAATACTTTTTTGATTGGGCTTACGGAAAAAGTTCTTACTGTGAACATCTTTTACTATCAAGAGGAATGCTTTTAGCATACAAGTGGCACCGCCATGGGGACATAATTTGCCCTTATATATTCAGATTTATTTATGGTGTATGTAGAGGAGCAATTGATTTATGATGCCCTACATATTTACATACCTGAACTTGATATTTGGTGTCACTGTTTAGATGACTGCTGGCTCATATGGAGGGGAGACGCAGAATATCTTGAGGAATTTCTTCAGTACATCAATGGTAATAAATGGGGTTTACAATTTACTTGCCACCATGATCAACATCAGATAACATTTTTAGATGTTCTAGTGACTAAGAATGTTGATGGTACACTGAACACCCAAGTTTTTCGCAAGTTCCCTCAATACAACTCCATATTACACGCCAGCAGTTTTCATCCGCCACATGTCACCCGTAACATTCCCAAGTCGCAATTTATTAGACTCAAAAGAATTTGTTCTGATGCCCAACAATATGAGAACTCCAGGCAGGATATGGTTCGAAGATCGCAGGGGTTGTAAACCAGGGGCTATCACCATGGCTTGTCACCAGGTATCATGTAGAGACAGGTCTGATCTTATGACATATCAGGACAAACCAAAAACTATAATTTCTCTCAATCTAGGTTTATTACCACATATGGTCGAAACACTGACATGTTTTGTCAGGTTATTCATCAAAATTGGAACATATTATTGTCAGACCACAAATTGGGACAGGTTATTCAGAATAGATGCCATTTTGGTTTCAGAAGAGGAAAGACAGTGGGGGCACATTTAAATCATTATAAACAGAGGTTGAATAAGGTAAGGGGTTCGACACAATCTACACTGACAGGTGAGGCCATTATTGGATGTTTTCCATGCAGTCACTGTGTTCACTGCAATAGAATTAACAAAATCAAGAGTTTCAGTACTCGGAACACAAGCAGAGTTTATGACATTAACTTTTTGCTAATTGTTCCTCCGACTGGGTGATGTATCTTGCCACGTGTTCCTGTGGGGCCTTTTATGTAGACCAAACCTCTAAGACATTTAAATTTCGGGTCAGCCAGCATTTAAGTGATATCAAACACAAAAGGATTACAAATGCCCTATACAAACACTGTGTAATACATTAATCTGCTGCTTATAGATTCACTATTATAGCCATTATCTCCAGCAAAAGGAATAACCCTATTGGTTGGCATACTATATTGGATAATAAAGAGAAGAAGTGAATAGTTAGACTGGGGGGCGGGGATTGTTCCCACCTGGACTCAATGGATTATTATGATCAACCTATGGGATGCCTGGTTACTAATTGTGGTTAATATCTATTGTGGTACTGGTGATTATTTTATTTGACACTGAAGAAGGCTTTGGTTTAGCAGCCGAAACCGTTTGTCTTGCTTTTACTTTATGAAAGAGTATGTTGGTTCATCTCACCCTGGTGTGCTGGCTACAATTTTTGAAATGTTCCATGGTTTTGCCCTGCACTGTCGTACCTGCAGGTTTTGTTATTTGGTATGTTACACTTATTTAAATAGGGAAAAGTTTTTTTTTTTTTTGTCCTATATAGCATCTTTTTCTGGGGTTTTCTGTCATGGCTGATAAGCTGACAAGTTTTAAGAAATGTACTTCTTGTAGGCATAAAATCCCTAACTTGGATGCCCCCAGGAGTGTGTGCATCTCTTAGGAGTGTCAAACTTTGGTGCAAATTGTGCTGTTTCTGCAGGACTTAATACCAGAGCTGAAGCTGACCGGTGTAACAAGCTTGCCCTTAAGGGCTTACTTCCACCTGCATTTTATTCCTTATCAGGGACTGAAACCTTCAGCAAATCTTTAAAAGGTACTTCGGAGCACAGGAAGCATTCTCCTCTGAAGTCTTCAAAAACTTCCTCGGAACCACCACAGAAAATTCACAAATCGTCTGATCCATGTTCATTGGATCCAAAAAGACAGCCTGTGGCATCTGTTTTCAAATTCTAAGCCTTTGAATCCCACTGTTATATCATTCAGCCCAACCATCCAGACTACAGATCTAAAACCATCAGATCCCATACACAGCACATCCTACACACCGAGGACTCACTCCTCTTAGTTAATGGTTGACTGTATCTCCCCTCGGCTCCACTCTGCATTAATGCAAACACGAAGAAAGCATTCCAGACCTCTGTCCACTACATCATCTATCATGTCCTCCAGGAGTCTTTCTGAAGCGATGTGGACAGGAGAAAGTTCCTCCGAGCTCAGATCCAGATGGGGTTATATTGGCTCCATCTCCCACTGGATTCATGAGCCTGCCTGCCACTACCCATACACTTTATTTCCTTTTTCCGATCCATCCTTTGGTTTTGGATCCCCAGGATCTAACATTTCTAAGAGTTCCAGTGTCAGATCCGAAGAGAATTTCTTCAATTGTGACAGTCTGTCTGACCATTTCTGCTCCTATGCCTTTGAATCAGGATGAGTCCCAGAGCCGAAGCGTCAGATCCATCAATCCTTCTGAGTCTTGGCATATGATAGCTCGGGTCCAGTTTCCTCTTTGAAGCATGGATTGGGTCGGATTCGTGATCTGCCTGTGCTGGAACATTCAGCAGGTGACCACGGCTTCTCCAGGTCCATCTGCCTTTGAGGTTATGGAAAGGGTTTTTTTCTCATTCTAGGGATCCAGTCTCTCATATGTCCTCAGTTCCTACCCCATTTCCATCTGCAGTTTTGAGCTGTGATTCCATCAGACCTACTGCACAGGGACAGCCAGTTCCATCTAGTTTACAGTCAGTTCCCATGGAAGAACTACCCTTCTCTTCAGACACCTCTGCAGCACATCCCCTGAGGAGGCTAAGCAGAAGAGAACATGCAAGAGGAAGGACATAGATTCCCCTTTGGAATCTCTAACTGAAGATGCTGATTTAGATGAAGGGGAAGGATCCCCCAGATCACCACCTGATGATGTCTCATTTGGAGACATTTTAGAGATCCTTAAGCAGAAAGAAAGGTGGTTGGTCCCCTGATAATCCTTCCCCTGAGGAGTCAGTATTTTTGGAGGCTTTTGGTGCTTGGCCGTCTGCATCTTGGGTGACTGCCCTGGTTGATGAGCTTATCGACCTAGTCTCTCACCAGGCATGGAAGGAACCAGATTCAGTTGAACCTATCCAGTGCTGCCTGGATGAGATTTTAGTCCCTCCAAAGGATAAACCCCACTGCAGCAAAGGAATCCCTGTCGATACAGTGACTGTGGCAGCAGCCACCAAGAAGGAGCTAGCAGAACAGAACTCCACTGTCCACCCCCATAAAAGAGAATCTAGGGTGCTGAACAGATTTGGAAAGCAAGTATATGCTTCAGTGACCTTTGACCTGAGGTCCCTGAATTACCTGGCACACTGTAATAGGCTGCAGAGAGATTTGAATAAATAACTAGCATAACCTCTGAGCCCCATGTCTGCAAAGAATTACAAAAGATCATCTTCTCATCTGGCCATTCTTTGAATGCATCCATGCAGTTGATATCTCATGCAGCAGAAGGTACCTCACAGTTCAGGTATTGCCATAAGGAGACCTACCTGGATGCGGCTTTGTGACTTTGCAGAGCCTTTCTAGTCTTCCTTCACCAATGCTCCTTTTGATGGAACATTCTTGTTTGGTCCTTCTGTGAAAGAAATGTTTTGCCACAGTGAACAAGAAGGAAAGACTCTGTCTGCTGTAAGGGTTCAGTTTTCTTCCCCTCAACAATCTTTTTTCAAGGAATCATGAGGTGACCAGAAAATTTTGTTCCATAAATCCCAAGATCTTTCCAGGTCTCAAGCGAAGAAAGTGACTTTAGAGTCAGAGGAATGGCATTTCAACAGAACGGGTGGCAGAGGAGGCCCACAAAATCAGGGTTCCTGAGATTCCTTCTTGGATAGACCCGTTCAGCACTCCTGAAGGGCTGGCTGACTGCCCACCTCTGGATGCAGTCGGGGGACACATGTCTTTGTACCCATCAGCCTGGGCTGCTACAACAAAAGATTCTTGGGTGCTAAAAATACCCAGAGGTTACTTCATACCCTTTTCCCCAGATTTCTGTGTTTAGAAGAAGCAGCTTCCCGACATTACACCCAATCAGAGGGAAGCCGCTGGACAAATATCATCCAGAGTGGTCCCACCAGACCAAACAGGATTCAGAACTTATTCAAGGTTCTTTTTAGTGCCAAAAAAAGACAGGGGACCAAAGACCAATTTTGGATCTAAGCAATTTGAACAATTTTTGAGAAAAGTCAAAGTTCTGAATCGTCACAGGTCTGTCCATTCTACCTCTTCTACACAAGGACAATTTGATGTGTTCCATCGATCTTCAGAATGTGTACTATCACATAAAAATAGACAAGCATTCCCAAAAATATTTATGCATTTAGCTGGGAGCCAGTCACTACAATTTCAGATCCCTGCTCTTTGGACTTACCACAGCTCTCAGGATTTTTACCAAGTGTATGGCAGTGGTAGCAGCTCACCTGAGTCTACAAGGATTCTGAGTGTTTCCATATTTAGATGACCATGCGTCTCCTAGAACAGCCCAGGGACTATTTGCTGCAGATTTGGCAGACACTAGGCATAATGGTCAATACTGCCAAATCCAAACTAATACCAGTACAGAGCCTGGAGTTCATTGGTGGCCCACCTAGACATAATAAATTAGATTGCTTTCTTACCTTTTCAGTGTGTATGCATGCTGAGATCTCTGCTTCATCTAATTCTTTCTCATTTTGCTCCTGCCAGACTTATTCTTCAAGCCTTTTGTTCTATGACAGCGTCAATAGTATTAGTCCCGTTAGCATGTTATTTTATGCATGTTCTTCACTGGACTCTAGATGCTTAGTGGTCTATTCTTCGATAGCCCCTGTCCTTTCCTGTCAAACTTACTCAGACATGCAGAAGTCATATTTGCTGGTGGATCCAGTCAGATGGCATTTACCTCCCGTTAGACACAGTGACCACAGACTCAACCCCATTGGGGTGGCGGGCATTACTTTGGAAGGATGGTCTGAGGTACGTGGTCCCTCAAGAGAAAATTCATATATCAGCATTCTGGAAAAGAGAGCACTCCACAAAGTGCAGTTGGCAGCCCTTTCAGATTATCATTCGGAGGATAAAAAGTTTGTCTGCTTCTAAGTTATTTAAGGTGTTTTTAAAATGCACCTTCTTGCTTAGACCTTCAGTGAAAGGTCTTTTGCCTTCCTGGGATTTAACGCTAGTAGTTCAAAGTTTGACTGAAAAGTCCTTGGAGCCTTCAACAAAAACTGACTTTTAAAGTACTTGTCTTGGAAAACAGCCTTTTTAGTGGCTATTACTGCAGCTGAAAGTAGATCTGAACTTGAGGTGGTTTCGAAAACTCCTTACATTATTTTTCATGAAGACTGGGTTACCTTACTGACCAATCCCTCTTTCCTACCAAAAGTAACTTCTGAATCAAATATTAATCAAACCATTCAGTTACCAGTCTTCTTTCCAAAATTTTCAAACAAAGGAGAATACATGGCACATCTGTTAGATGTGCATAGACAATTACGTTTCTACTAATACAGAACAAAAGAATTCAGGAAAAGAGACCAGTTGTTTGTTTCTCTTTCACTTAGCTGACTGGCATCTCCAGTTTTTAAAGTAACATTGGCCAAATAGATAACTAACTGCATTTTCTGGATTTATTTTCAGACTGATGAAGCAGCTTGACTGCGAAAGTGCTCACCATTACTGTTTGTTAAAGTTTGTTCATTAAAGTATTTTATTAAGTTACTTATTGCCGTGGTTCAGTGCTCACTATATTTTTTATGTTTATATTAGTCTATTGCCCGAGCACTGTTTATCCACACAGCCTATCTTTTCTCTTGTTTATAAAAGTTATGTACTTACCATAACTAGGCATCCGTGTTGTCCATTTTCATTCTTCCTTAGCTTTCCTTTCCTCCTTCCCCATTCCTGTCATCATCTGGATTGACCCGATAGTTTTTTTGTTTGAAACCTGTAGATTCGCGTTTGAGCCTTGCTGTAATTTCTGTTCTCTTCTTCTGTTATTTACTGAAGTCATTATGATAGCAAACTTAATCTGCAGTATTAAGGATGGACTAGACCATTATGAGTAGAGAGAAGAGCTTGAGAGTTGGATCCAAAGTCTATAGAATGTGGCCTAGTCTGATCCAAGCACTGGATGTCTAACCCATACATAGAGGAAGAATGAAAATGGACAGTACAGATACCTATATGTTCTTTGTGTTTCACTATTGCAGTCATTACATTTGGGTTATCTGCTTGTAGTAGCCCTCAGTCAGCCTGATTAGCAAAGGCTTGGGTCCTGCGTTGGATGCTGTCCCTTTTTCCATGATGTCAGGGGTATAAAACATGCAGCCAACACCATTACATCAGTCTTTCTTGCCGTGCGGTGCCCGAAGCAGAAGCAATCTGCAAGTGCCGGTCGGCCGACTCCTGAAATTTTTGTTTTTGAGTTTCAGAACCGAAGTCTTCAACTAAAGCTAAGTACCCCGTTGGGGAAACTTTTTATTGCTCCTTACCAATGTCAGTAAAAGTTAATAATTGCATTACTTGTGGAAAGCAAATACCTCACAAAGATTTTCATTCGTACTGCATTCCTTGCCTAGGCCCTGACCACGACATGCCTTGCTGTCGGTTTTGTGCCTTATTTAATCAGCGAACTATTTGTCTGTATATTTTCACCTTTAAATATTTCGGTCCTCTGTTTAATTATCCAGAAATGTCGGTTAGCCATCCGGCTACCGGGATTCCGAAAAAATGCAAAGATAAAGACAGAGACTGGCCGCCTAGGTCCAAAGCTGCCAACGACGCTTTTCCTAAGCCAGTCGCCAGTTGACGGTACTCAGTGAGGAGCTTTTGCAGCCCCTGATACCTGCTACTTCTAATTCGCAGGCCTCTACTGAGACCCATTCAGAGTCCGGTATGCCACGAGATGCTTCACCTGTGGAACCTGCGGATGTCTCTGCCTTGTATGGGTCCGGAGCCGCTGTGCAGGCACCTGCTTCTGAGGTTGTATTCAGGCCTACGGACTTGCATATTAAACCAACGCCGCCTTCATTTAGGCCTAAATCTCGAACCATGCCTAAGAAACACACGCCCAGGCCGGATGCTCAGGCCTCTATGCCTAAAAAAACAAATAAGAATGGCTGAAGATCTTATAACTCTAATGAGGGGAAGCCAACTTCCCCCTTCTAAGAGACCTAGGACTGAAGTTGTTTATGAATCTTCTGACCAGGATTGTTATTTCTCAGATTCTTCTGATGATCTGGATTTACCCTTATCTACTTCTGAGGATTCTGATGCAGTCTAGTCTATTCCCTCTGCTTCCCCTCCAGAGGATTTTTCTTTTGGTGAAACCTTGCATAATTTAAGGGAGCATTTCCACTAGGAAAGCCAGGATTTTTCTGATTCAAAAAAGAGGCTTAGGGATTTCTTACTCCTGCCTCAGCATAGGCCTTTAACTATACCTCCTGTACCAGACATTGTTGATGATGCCTTTTCGGAATCCAGTTTGGCCCCTGATTCTTTGCCTCCTGCTCCCAGAAACCTTGACAGATATTACAGGGTTCCTGATTCACACAAGTTCCTTTTTAAAACTCCTATTGCGGATCCAGAGACTATCTCACAGGGACCCAAGGGCATTAAGGCTTCTACTGCTAAAAATCCTACCCCTTCTGCCAGAGACTCCAGGGCACTGGATAGATGGGTTAAGAAGGTTTACACTTCTGCAACCTTGGCCATTAGGGCTTTAAATTGCCAGTTTCATGTGTTAAAGTATCAACAACATGTTATTGGATTGCTTAAACAGAAAATGATGATGATTCCTGACTGTGCTTAAAATAAAGAATTACAGGATTTAATGCATTCTGCTGAACAGGTTGGAGAACATACTTTGCAATGTGGATTTGATTCATTAGATGCTTCTTGAGGGCTACGGTTACTGGGTCTGTGCTCAGAAAGCATGCTTGGCTTAAGGAGCAATCTTTGCCTGATCATGTTAAAGCTAAACTGTTGGATGCTCCCTTAAATCAGGACTGCTTGTTTGGCAACAAAGCTGAGGAAGTTCTTAAAAAGATGGAAGACCAAGCTATATCTATGCAAACTGTTAGAGTTCTTACAAGTTCAGCCTCCTATATTTAGTAGGCATTGGCCCTCTAAGAATTGGTCCTTTACAGCTCCTTCCAGGTCTTCTCAATCCAAACCCAGACTCAGCAGAAACCCCAGGTTTCAGTCACAGGGGACCCACAAGACTAAGCATTGGAGGTTTTCCACATCCAAATCTGGGAGTAGTAAGACCCCCTCCATGGAAAACTGTCTCAATGACTTGCTTTTAAAACTTCCAAGCACTTCCCAACTGAATGCTTCTTTAGGCGGAAAGTTTGGTCTGCAGGCCAAAAACTGGGAACTCATTACCCAGGACAAATGGGTTTTAAATATAGTATCCCAAGGATACAGATTTCAATTCCACACGTTGCCAACACCAAGCAGGTGGTCAGATGTACCCCCAAATCAGTGGGCATAGGCCCAAAATCAAGTACTCTCTCTCTTAAGCATGGGGGCTATTCAGTTGGTACCAGAAGAGGAAAAGGGACAAGGTTTCTATTTGAGACTTTTCCTGGTACCCAGAAAAGACAACACATGGTGTCCTATCCTGGACCTCTCTACTCTTAACACCTATTTGGTGTTTCCAAAATTCAAGATGCTGACTCTTCACCAGCTACTTCCTATGCTAGGCAAAGATGCATGGTTGGCAACACTAGACTTAAAAGAAGCATACCTGCACATCCCTATCAGGGAGTCTTTCGGAAGATACCTATGCTTCAAAGCAGGCTACATGCACTATCAGTTCTCTGCACTGCCCTTTGGCTTATCCACTGCGCCCAAGGTATTCACAAAGTGCCTAGCTCCAGTCATTGCATTTTGCAGGCAAAGAAATATTCAAATATACCCATACCTTGAAGATTGTCTAATTCAGGCAGAAAGCCAGGACATACTTTTGAATCATCTGGCCTTTGTTCAGAGGGTGCTGACTTGTCTGGGGTACACCATAAACGAAAAAAAATCACACCTGGTACCCTGTCAGCAAATTATATTCCTGGGAGCAAGCTTGAATGCAACTTCCCAGATGTCATTCCTCACACCAGAGAAACGGATTCATTTGACAACCTACTTCAAACAAGTGGCCACAAAAACCCAGTTATCTGCAAGGCAAATGCTGCAAGCCTTGGGGTTCATGGCCTCCTGCATTCTTCTAATTCCATATGCAAGGCTGCATATGAGGAAACTACAGTGGTATCTCAAAAGCCTATGGTGTCAACATTCTCAGGATCTAGAAGCAATGATTCCTATTATACCTTGGCTACCCCTAGAGTTCCTTTGGTGGGCAGAGACCTGCCACCAAAACAGGGGACTACCATTCACACTACCTCCTGCCGCTCAAACCTTAACAACAGACGCATCAGACTATGCATGGAGGACTCACCTGGCAGGGAAGTGCATTCAGGGCAAATGGAACCCAAGTCAAATGCACCTGCACAAAAATCCAAAGGAAATGTTAGCTGTACAGAATGCTCTGACAGCCTTCAAGGACCACATTCTTCCAGGACAACTAATGGTAAAGACGGACAACACCACTGTCATGTGGTACATAAACAAGCAGGGGGGTGCACAATCTTACCCCCTCTGCAAACTAGCCATGGCATTGTGGAACATAGCTTTGAGCTACCAAGTGAATCTACAAGCTCAATTCCTGCCAGGAAAACTAAATACACTGGCAGATGGACTAAGCAGAAACCTCATGGACCCACACGAGTGGAAACTGGAACCAAAGATTTTCAACATGTTGATAAGCAAATGGGGGAGCCCTGATATAGACCTGTTTGCCTTCCCCCAGAACCATCAATTGGACAAATTTTGCACAAGGATTCCCCACAAGCTAGCTTGGAAAATGGATGCTCTATCCTTCAGCTGGAAAAACCTATCAGTTTATGCCTTTCCTCCTCTGTCTCTGCACTCCAAGGTACTACTAAAGATCAAACAGGACAAGCCAAGACAATTTTAATTGCCCCCGACTGGCCATGCCAACACTGTTACCCCCTCTTGCACAGTGTGTCACACTTGGCCCCATGGCACCTGCCTCAGACCCCTTCCCTGTTGTCTCAGCAGGAGAACCAGATTTTGCACCCTCTGCTGCAAACCCTTGAATTTAGCAGCCTGGCTAATTACCTAATCTCTCCTTTACCACGCCTCCGTAAATCAGTGATGGATATCATTTTAGAGGCAAGGAGGCCTAGTACTAGGAAATCTTATGCTGCAAAATGGAAAAGATTTTGTGCCTGGAACCAATCTCAAGGGATGAGCGCAGCACTGCCCAGTTTATCTCCGATTCTACAATACTTGACTGAGATGCTTCATAAGGGCTTGTCCTTTTCCTCCATCAAAATTCATGCCTCAGCCATTTCAGCTCATTATAGCACAGAGCCTCCCCTCCTCTCTCACCAACTGCTCAAGCAGTTCCTCAGAGGGGCCAAAAATTTAAAGCTACCTAGGAGAGCTCCAACTCCAGCCTGGGACCTTAACTTTATCTTGGAGAAACTCACTCTTCCTCCTTTCGAGCCAGCTGCTACTGCAGATTTAAAATTCCTTTCTTGGAAAACAGCTTTCCTTTTAGCAATCACTTCAGCAAGAATGGTATCTGAATTACAGGCCCTTATGGCAGTGGAGCCTTTTCATCATCTTTCATGCAGACAGTGTGTCCCCTCAGAACCAGCCCCTCCTTCATGCCTAAGGTGGTATCCAATGTGGCTCTTAATCAGTCCATTCATTTGCCTACCTTCTTTCCTAACCCACAGAACAAAGGGGAACGGATAACTGCACTCCTCAGATGTGCACAGACAACTTAGATTCTACTTGGACAGGACTAAACCTCAAAGGAAATCTGAACAACTGCTGGTGGCATTTCCTGCAGGGACAGAGGGGAAATCTATTTCAAAGCAAACTATTTCAAAATGGATAGGCCATTGCATTCATTTCTGCTATAAGCACCATGGTAAACCTATCCCACAGGGCATCGGACCCCATTCAACCAGGGCTGCATCTAACTCTGCAGCCTTTCTCAGGAGTGTCCCTACCAGGGACATCCTAGAAGCTGTAACCTGGAGTTCTGTACATACTTTCACCAAGCATTATCATTTGTCAGTTTTCTCTAAATCCAGAGCTGGCTTTTGCCACTGCAGTCTTGCAGGGCCTTCTAGCTGGTCCTAATTCTATTTAAATTCCTCCTCCCAACCTTAGCTTTGGGACTCCACCCAAATGTAATGACTGCAACAGTGAAACACTAAGAACATAGTATAGTTGTGTGCACTTACCATAGATGTAGATGTTCGAGTGTATTCAATGTTGCAGTCCTGGTTACCCTCCCTCCAGCCCCCTTTCTTCTTTTGGCTATACCTCTACTCTCCCTTACTCTGCTCAAAAGCTTTTTGGTGTATTTGCTTTTTGTTGGAGGTATATCCTTGTATTTATAGATTAAATTGCTCCCCATTAGGGGGGCTCCTGACATCTGGGGCAAGAAAAACTGATGTAATGACGTCGGCTGCATGTTTATACCCGACATCATGGAAGAAGGGACAGCAACCGACGCAGGACCCAAGACTTTGTTAATCAGGCTGACTGAGGGCTACTGCAAGCAGATAACCCAAATGTGATGACTGCAACAGTGAATACACTCTAACATTACATTTATGGTAAGTGTACACAACTGTACTTTATTATGAGTATATAACTTTCATTTTATGGCAGTTTAACATGGTTAAAGTGTGTAGAGCGAACTTTACCACTTGCTTGGCACATAGGTTGCTTTAGTGTTTGGACTTTGTATACTGGAAATTTTTCTGTCAGCGAGATTGGTAAATGCATTTCTAACGTTTTTTTTTTTTTTTTTTTTTTTCTTTGTGATAATAGCAGTTTTGCAGAATTTAGTTGTGTGGGGACATACTTTTTACTAGAAACTTTATGCTTATTGTGATACATTTATCCAGTACTGTCAGTTTATTTACTCTGGCTGGTGTTCTCTCCCCTGACTTGATGGATCCTAACTGTGGTACCCCCTACTCCCAATCAAATCTGATTGCACCTAAAAAGAAAAAAAGCCTTTGCCTACAGTTGGTGATTCTGTTGAGGCCTGTCTTTGGCCTGCAGACCTCTTATCTTTTGCCCTAACTCTCTCTCTCTCTAGTGTAGCTTTGTCAGCCACTATGGAACAGGGTTAGACACATCCTCTGGAGCTGTTCCAGTATGGGAGAACCAAACCTTTTAGGTGCAGGAGTAGTCTGCGGGTAAGAAGAAAAAAACAGACTCTTCATCATACAGCTGATAATTAGATTTTAGCGGTTTATAACACTAATGTGGTTTCCCTGGCTAAGAGTTTTCGGCAGACAGCTAATTCTGGTGGTTGTGTTCCAATACATGGCTCTAGTGCAGGTTTGGGTAGAGATCTTTCTTTTTCAGAGAATGAGGGTAATGGTGATTTCCTAGTTGACACTGTCATGTCACTCTGAATATCCTTACATTCACCGCTGCCGTATTCATTACAAATGGGATTCCCTGCCGTGAAGCCCACTGTCCAGCCAGTTTACAGAAGTCTGCTGTTGCTTTAAGGTATGCTGAATGTCACCTACACACTCCTTGCATAGCATAGGGCATAAAGCTGATGTTTAGGCATACCATCCTCAGAATTACTTTGCCACCGAACCATTTTTTTGTTATTCTGTTCTGTATTTTGCTGTTTGTTGGCATTCCGGTCATTACTCCTGTTTGCTGAAGTCCTCACCATTGCAGATAAGTACCCAGTTGGATTTCTTGTTTATCTGCTTATTTTGTGCTGTTTGGGGGGTTAATGTCATCCAGGAAGGGTAAGTGCCAGTGTGGGAGACTGATTTCTCATAAAGACCACCATGATAGGTGTCTTTTTTGCTTAGGAGCTGCTCACAACCATACGTCTCGTTCAATTTGTCAGGCATTTGTCTCTAAAACTGTTCATAGTGGGCTTTCTTCCCTTTCATTGTGTCTTGAGAACCAGTGTCTTAAGCTTCTTGCTAAAGGTACTATGGATGGAACTTCCTGCCCTGAGGGTCAGCTGTCAGGGAAGAAGGTGCAAAAGATAAGACTGGCATCTTTGCTGTCCAGCCTCTGCCGGGAGTTTCTCCCAAGGTTATTACAAACCCGGAGACTCGCTTGGTTGTATTGTCAGATTCCTGTGCTGCGTCTGGGTTGGAGGCCAGTGAGAATCTGGCAGGCAGCACATCTGACGAGACTTTGCAGGCATCTGTTTCAGGTGTTCAGGGGGAACCACGGATGATTGTTTCCGAGGGGTCTAAGGGGGTTCTGCAGTTTCTTTTTAGGGAAGAATTTGTACTACAGTTATGGAATGCCATCCTGAGTCAGTGCCTTCTCAGGTTTCTAGAACGGACATTCCCTTAACAAAGAAACAGAAAACTAATCATGTTCCTTCTGTTTCTAGGGATCCGCAAAGTGAGTGGCAGGCCTTTACCCCAGGGGTTATTTAATGCTTTACTGTCGTTAGTCTCCTCAAGTGGTTTCGGTTCCTGCACCTCCTTGGTCCTCTTCTTCCCCTAAAAGGCCCAGAGAATTGAATTTTTTTGAGGAAGAGTTGGATTCTGATGAAGAATCCCTTGCTTATTCTACCCAGATCCCTTCTTCTGTAGACTACAGGTTTGAGGAGGAGGACTCTCTAGATAATCCTTCTAAGGAAATTTGCTTTGGAGACTCAATCTCTAGAATGATGGAATTTTTTTAAGTGGGATTGTGCCCAGTTTTCATACATCCATAAGAGGTAGTGTGAGTTACTGCAGATGGAATCTCCTAAATCTGCTTTCATTCCTCCTGTCTTGGCTGGTTTATTAGATGCTTTTTCCAATCCCTCTAAAGCGCCAGATTCACTGACCCTACCCCCAAGAAGTTTGATAGGGTGCCTGAGGGTTGATACTTTTTGTTTAAATGTCCTGCTGCTAACCCCTCCATGGTGTCTGTAGCCTGTGATAAGCCATATCAATTGCTTCCTTCTTCCAAGTTATTGCCTTCTGACAAGGACAGTAGAACGATGGATAGGCTGAGTAAGAAGGTTTAAACTTCAGCTACCCTAGCTTTTAGGGTTATTAATTAATCAGACCCATATCTCTAGGTTTGTGTTGGCTCATCTTTCTCATGCTTGTCAGCTTTTTTCCTGATCTTCCAGACTCAGAGTAAATCTTCTGCTCTTACCTTGCTAGGGACTTCCTGTCAAATATTTCATCATTTTATCAAACGTAGTTATGATGTAGCAGATGCCTCTTCTAGGGCTGCTGCTTTTGGTTCAGATGTTCTTCGTGTTTCACTGTTGCAGTCATTACATTTGGGTAATCTGCTGGCAGGTTGCCCTCAGTCGGCCTGAATAACAAAGTCTTGGGTCCTGTGTCGGTTGTGGTCTCCTCTTCCATGACGTCAGGTCGTCAGGGGTATAAAACATGCAGCAGACGCCATTTTAATCTGTCTTTCTTGCCGCGTGGTGCCCAAAGCAGAAGCAGTTCACAAGTGCCGGTCGGCAGATTCCTGAAATTTTCATTTTCGAGTTTCAGAACCGAAGTCTTCAAACTAAAGCTAAGTACCCAGTTGGGGAAAAGTTTTCTTGCTCCTTACCGGTGTCAGTAAAAGTTAATAATTGCATTATTTGTGGGAAGCAAACACCTCATAAGGATTTTCATTTGTATTGTATTCCTTGCCTAGGCCCTGATCACAACGTGCCTTGCTGTCGGTTTTGTGCTAAATTTAACCAACGCACTATTAAGCGTCTGTATATTTTTGCTTCAAGATTTAACTACCCTGAAATGTCGTCGGTTAGCAATCCGACTACCGGAGTTCACAAAAAACACAAGGAAAAAGACAGAGACTTACCGTCGAGGTCCAAAACCGATGAAGAAGCTTCTCCTAAGCCAGTCGCTGGTTCGCCGATACTCTGTGAGGCACTTTCGCAGCCCCTGATACCTGCTACTTTTGAGTCGCAGGCCTCTACCGAGACCCATTCGGAGTCCGGTATGCCACGAGATTTGCAAAGTATTGAACCTGCGGATGTCTCCCCTTGGATGGGTCCGGAGCCGCTGAGCAGGCACCGGCTTCTGAGGGTGTTTTCAGGCCTCAACATTTTTACATTAAATCAACGCCATCTACAAAAACAAGGTCAAAACCGACTTCTTTGTCTTACAAAATGACGCATGAGCCATGTGCTCAGGCCCCTATGCTTAAACAAATGGTCAAAATAGCTGAGGATTTAATTACCTTGATCAGGGCCCCCCCCCCAAGAGGCCTAGGCAAGGCACTGATTATGAATCTTCAGATCAGGTTTCCATTTCTTCTGATTCCTGTTCTGATCAGGAATTTTTTGTTCCACCTTATGAGGATTCTGATGCAGAGGAATCCATCCCATCTGCATCTCCTCCTGAGGGATTACTCTTTTGGAGAGACTTTGCATACTTTAAGGGAACATTTTCACTGGAAGAGTCAGGACTTCTCTGAATCAAAAAAGAGGCTTAGGGATTTTCTTCTTCTTCTTCCTCAGCATATGCCTTTGGCAGTACCTCCTGTATTAGACATTGTTGATGATGTGTTCTCGGAATCAAGTATGGCTCCTGATTCCCTGCCTCCGGCTCCTAGTAAGCCAGATGGATATTACAGGGTTCCTGACTCCCACAAATTTCTTTTCAAAAATCCTGCTGCTGATCCTGAGACTATTTCTCAGGGTCCCAAGGGTGTTAAGGCTTCCACAGCCAAACATCCTACCCCTTCTGATAGAGATTCCAGGGTGCTGGATAGATGGGGTAAGAAGGTTTATATGTCTACAACCTTGGCAATCAGGGCTTTAAACTGCCAGTTTCATATGCTTAAATATCAACAGCATGTTATGGGCTTACTGAAACAGAAAATTATGTTGATCTCTGATTGTGTGGAAAATAGAATTACAGGATTTATTGCATTCAGCAGAACAGGTTGGAAAGCATACTTTGCAATGTGGATGTTCTTCGTGTTTCACAGTTGCAGTCATTACAGTTGGGTAATCTGCTGGCAGGTTGCCCTTAGTCGGCCTGAATATCAAAGCCTTGGGTCCTGCGTCAGTTGCGGTCTCCTCTTCCATGATGTCAGATAGTCAGGGATATAAAACATGCAGCCAACGCCATGTTCTTCAGTCTTTCTTGCCTCGTGGTGCCTGAAGCAGAAGCAGTTCGCAAGTGCCAGTCAGCCGACTCCTGAAATTTTTGCATTCGAGTTTCAAAACCAAAGTCTTCAATTAAAGCTAAGTACCCCGTTGGGAAAACTTTTTCTTGCTCCTTACCGATGTCGGTAAAAGTTAATAATTGCATTACTTGTGGGAAGCAAACACCTCATAAGGATTTTCATTTGTACTGTATTCCTTGCCTAGGCCCAGATTATAATGTGCCTTGCTGTCGGTTTTGTGCTAGATTTAGCCAACACACTATTAAGCGTCGGTATAACTTTGCTTCAAAATATTTTGGAAACAGATTTAATTACCCTGAAATGTCATCAGATAGCAATCCGACTACCAGAGTTCACAAAGAAACGCCAAGAAAAGGACAGAGACAGACCGTCCAGATCCAAAACTGACGACGAAGCTTCTCCTTCGCAGCCCCTGATACCTGCTACTTTCGAATCGCAGGCCTCTTCCGAGACCCATGTGGAGTCTGGCATGCCGCGGGATTCTCAAAGTATTGTACCCACAGATGTCTCTCCCTAGGATGGGTCCAGAGCCGCTGAGCAGGCACCGGCTTCTGAGGGTGTTTGCAGACCTCAACATTTCTATATAAAACTGACGCCAGCTTCAAAAACAAAGACAAAAGCAACTTCTAAGGCTAAAGAACCAATGCATGAGCCTCGTGCTCAGGCTTCTATGCCTAAAAAACAGATCAAAATTGCTGAAGACTTAATTACCTTGATCAGGGGTTCCCAACCCCCCCCCCCCCCGATAAGAGCCCTAGGCAACACACTGATTATGAATCTTCAGATCAGGTTTTTATTTCTTCTGATTCCTCTTCTGATCAGGAATTTTCTATACCACCCTATGAGGATTCAGATGCAGAGGAATCCATCCCATCTGCATCTCCTCCTGAAGATTATTCTTTTGGAGAAACGAGAAACCTTGCATACTTTAAGGAAACATTTTCTTTGGGAGAGTCAGGACTTCTTGGAATCAAAAAAAGAGGCTTAGAGATTTCCTCCTTCTTTTTCAGCATAGGCCTTTGGCTATGCCTCCTGTGTTAGACATTGTTGATGATGTGTTTTCAGAATCAAGCATGGCTCCTGATTCCCTACCTTCGGCTCCTAGTAAGCCAGACAGATATTACAGGGTTCCTGACTCCCACAAATTTTTATTCAAAAATCTTACTGCTGACCCTGAAACTATCTCACAGGGTCCCAAAGGTGTAAAGGCCTCAACAGCTAAGAATCCTACCCCTCTGATAGAGATTCCAGGGCGCTGGATAGATGGGGAAAGAAGGTTTATACATCTGCAACCTTGGCGATTAGGGCCTTAAACTGCCAGTTTCATATGCTTAAATATTAACAGCATGTTATGGGATTATTGAAAAAGAAAATGATGTTGATTTCTGAATGTGTGGAAAATAAAGAATTACAGGAATTATTGCATGCAGCAGAACAGGTTGGAAAGCATACTTTGCAGTGTGATTTTGATTCCTTGGAGGCCTCATGCAGGGCCGCAGTTACTAGATCTGTGATTAGAAGGCATGCCTGGCTCAAGGAGCAAAATCTGCCTGATCATGTTAAAGCTAAATTGTTGGATGCATCTTTACAGCATGATACTCTGTTTGGTAATAAGGCAGAAGAGGTTTTTAAAGAAAATGGAAGACAAAGCTAAATCTGTGCAAACTGTAAAAGATTTCTTACTAGTGCAGCCACCCAGATTCAGTAGACACTGGCCTACAAAAAATTGGTCCTTTCCTGTGTCGGACAGAGCCTCACGGGGCAAATCCAGGCGCTCAAAAGGCTCTAGATACCAATCACAGGGTTCTTACAGGTCAAAGCAATGGGGTGCCTCTACCTCCAAATGTGGAGGAAACAAAGCACAACCCTACAGCAAACAGCCTCAATGACTTCCCTCTGCCATCACCAAGCACTTGTCTTTTGGCAGCCCCCTTAGGGGGGAAAATTAGCACTTCATGCTCAAAACTGGCAGTTAATAACCCAAGACAAGTGGGTATTAAACATAGTATCCCAGGGATACATATTTCATTTTCATACCTTGCCAATTCCAAACTGTTGGCCAGATCTGCCACAAAATCAATGGGCAGAGGCACAGAAACAAGTTGCATCCATCATGGATATGGGGGCTATTCAACCAGTACCAGAACAGGAAAATGGGCAAGGGTTTTATTCAAAAATATTCCGGTACCTAGAAAAGACGATGCCTAGCGCCCAATACTGGATTTATCAATTTTGAACACATTCTTGGACATCCCAAAATTCAAAATGCTGACTTTGCAACAGTTTCTGCCCATGCTGGGCAAGAACGCTTGGTTAGTGACTAGAATTAAGAGGCATACCTGCATATCCCAATAAGGGAATCGTGCAAAAGATACCGCCGCGTCAAGGCTGGTTTTATGCACTACCAATTCTCTGCATTGCCCTTTGGCTTATCTACTGCGCCCAGGGTCTTTACAAAGTGCCTGGCACCAGTAATTGCATTTTGCAGACAAAGAAACATACAGATCTATCCTTACTTGGATGACTGTCTCATTCAAGGAGAAAACAAGGACATTCTTCTTCAACATCTGGCGTTTGTAAAAAGGCTTCTAACATGCCTAGGGTACACAATAAACGAAAAGAAATCACAACTGGTACCCTCTCATATGATTACATTCCTGGGTGCAAGCTTGAATACAACTGCCCAGATGGCTTACCTTATGCCAGACAAGCAAAGGCAACTGACTATTTACTTCAAACGGATGGCAACAAAAACCCAGTTATCTGCAAGACAAATTCTGCAGACTTTGGGGTTCATGGCATCCTGCATTCTACAAATTCCATATGCAAGACTGCATATGAGGAAACTACAATGGTATCTAAAAAGTTTATGGAGTCAACATTGTCACAGTCTGGAAACCATGATTCCTCTCATTCCCTGCCTACAACAGGAGTTTCTTCGGTGGGGAGAGACATGTCACCTGAACATGGGACGGTCTTTCACTCTACCCCCTGCCACTCAAACCCCAACTACAGACTCATCAGACTATGCTTGGGGGGGGGGGGCCACCTGGCAGGGAGATGCATTCAGGGCATATGGAGCCCAAAACAAATGCATCTGCATATCAACCAGAAAGAGATGTTAGCTGTTCAGAATGCCCTGACAGCCTTCAAGGACTTACTTCATTCAGGACAACTACTGATAAAGATGGACAACACAGTTATGTGGTACATAAACAAGCAAGGGGGTACACATTCCTACCCCCTTTGCAGACTAGCCTTGGCATTGTGGGACACAGCCTCAATTTACCAAGTACGTCTTCAAGCTCAATTCCTACCAGGAAAAGAAAATACTCTGGCAGATGACCTAAGCAGAAATCTTATGGATCTTCACGAGTGGAAACAGGATCCACAAGTCTTCAGCATGATAACAGAGAAATGGGGGAGTCTGGACATAGATCTATTTGCCTCTCCCCAAAATTATCAACTGGACAAATTCTGCACAAGGACTTATCACAGACAAGCATGGAAAGTGGATGCCCTATCCTTCAGTTGGAAAAACCTATCAGTCTACGCCTTTCCTCCTCTGCCTCTTCTTCCCAAGGTCTTACTAAAGGTCAGACAGGAAAATCCAAAAATGATCCTAATTGCCCCAGACTGGCCTTGCCTGCACTGGTACCCAATTATAAGGAATATGTCTCAACTCCCTCCTTGGTACTTGCCTCAAATACCTCATCTACTGTCTCAGCAGAGCAATCAAGTTCTGCACAATCATCTCCAAACTCTGAACCTGGCGGCATGGCTGATCATGTGATTATTCAAACAACACCTCTCAGTAAATCTGTGATGGATGTCATTTTGGAAGCCAGAAGGCCTAGTACTAGAAAATCTTATGCTGAAAAATGGAAGAGATTCTGTGCTTGGTAACAAGCACAAGGAACGGACACAGCAAAGCCAAATATTCCTCAGATTTTACAATACTTGACTGAGATGCTTGACAAGGGCCTATCTTTTTCATCAATAAAAATCCATGCCTCTGCCATCTCGGCTCATTACAACAGAGCCTCCTATCTTTTCTCATCCTGCGCTAAAACAGTATCTTAGAGGGGCCAAAAATTTAAGGCCTCCCAGAAAATCACCAACTCCTGCATGGGACCTCAATTTTGTGTTGGAAAATCTCACTCTGCCTCCATTTGAACCAGCAGCTGCTGCGGATATAAAGTTTTTATCTTGGAAAACAGCTTTCCTTCTGGCAACCACGTCAGCAGGAAGGGTTTCAGAACTACAGGCCCTCATGGCTGTGGAGCCTTTTATTACATTTTACCCGGACAGGGTGTCCCTCAGGACTAATCCTTCCTTTATGCCTAAAGTGGTATCCAGTGTGGCTCTTAACCAAACTATTCACCTGCCAACTTTTTACCCAAATCCGCAGAACAAGGGGGAGCAGATTCTGCATTCCTTGGACGTACACAGACAACTAAGATTTTACTTAAACAGGACCATATCTCTAAGAAAGTCTGAGCAGCTACCGGTGGCATTTGCTGCAGGATCAAAGGGGAAGGCTGTTTCAAAGCTGATTATTTCAAAGTGGATAAGCCACTGCATTCGTTTCTGCTACTTGCATCATGGTACAATGGTGCCCAAGGGAATCAGGTCACATTCCAGCAGGGCTGCATCTACCTCAGCAGCTTTTCTCAGAGGTGTGCCAACCAAAGACATTCTAGAAGCTGCTACTTGGAGCTCTGTTCATACTTTTACAAAACGTTATTATTTGGCTCTCTTCTCCAAGTCCAGGGCAGGCTTTGTCACTGCATTTCTGCAGGGCCTTATAGCCACTCCTAATGCTATTTAGTTCATTCTCCCATCCATAGCTTTGGGATTCTACCCAAATGTAATGACTGCAACAGTGAAACATGAAGAGCATGGTACAGTTGTGTACACACCATAAATGCAGATGTTATAGTGTGTTCACTGTTGCAGTCCGGGTTACCCACCCGCCATCCCCTTTTTCTAGAACTTCTCTTTCCTTCACTGTATTCTACAGCCTTTGTGGTGTATTTGCTTTTTGATGAAGGTAAAGTTTATGTTGTTACAATTGTATATATATATATATATATATATATATGTGTGTGTGTGTGTGTGTGTGTGTATATATATATATATATATATATATATATATATATATACATATCTATTTGCTCCCCATTTGGGGGGCACCTGACATCTGAGGTAAGAAAAACTGAAGAAAATGGCGTCGGCTGCATGTTTTATACCCCTGATGACCTGACGTCATGGAAGAGGAGACAGCAACCAATGCAGGACCCAAGACTTCGATATTCAGGCCGACTGAGGGCAACCTGCCAGCAGATTACCCAAATGTAATGACTGCAACAGTGAATACACTCTAACATCTACATTTATGGTAAGTGTACACAACTGTAATTTTTGATTCCTTGGAGGCCTCTTGCAGGGCCGCCGTAACTATATCTGTGCTAAGAAGGCATGCCTGGCTCAAGGAGCAAAATCTGCCTGATCATGTTAAAGCTAAATTGTTGGATGCCCCTTTACAGGATGATAGTCTGTTTGGTAATAAGGCAGAAGAGGTTTCAAAGAAAATGGAAGACAAAGCTAAATCTATGCAAACTGTAAAAGATTTCTTGCGAGTGCAGCCACCCAGGTTCAGTAGGCACTGGTCTACTAAGAATTGGTCCTTTCCTGTGTCCAACAGAGCCACTCAGGGCAAACCCAGGTGCTCCAAGGGCTCCAGATATCAATCACTGTGATCTTACAGGTCAAAGCAATGGGGTGCCTCCACCTCCAAATCTGGAAGTAACAAAGCACAACCCTACAGTAAGCAGTCTCAATGACTTTCCTTTACCATCTCCAAGCAGTTATTTTTGGCAGCCCCCTTGGGGGGAAAACTAGCACTTCATGCTCAAAATTGGGCAGTTAATTACCCAGGACAAATGGGTATTAAACATAGTATCCCAGGGGTACAGGTTTCATTTCCACACTTTGCCATTTCCAAACAGATGGCCTGATCAGCCACAAAACCAGTGGTCAGAGGCCCAGAAACAAGTCATGTCCCTCATGGATATGGAGGCTATTCAACCGGTACCAGAAAAGGAAAAAGGACATGGATTTTATTCAAGACTTTTCTTGGTACGCAGAAAAGACAAATCATGGCATCCAGTAACTGGACTTATCAATTCTGAACACGTTCCTGGACATTCCAAAATTCAAAATGCTGACTTTACAACAGCTAACTCCCTATGCTAGGCAAGAATGCCTGGTTGGTAACTCTAGACTTTAAAGAGGCATACCTGCATATCCCAATAAGGGAATCTTGCAGAAGATACCGCCACTTCAAAGCAGGCTTTTCGCATTACCAATTCTCTGCACTGCCTTTTGGCTTATCTACTGCACCCAGGGTCTTTACAAAGTGCCTGGCACCAGTAATTGCATTCTGCAGACAAAGAAACATTCAAATTTATCCTTATCTGGACGATTGTCTCATTCAGGCAGAGTACAAGGACACTTCTTCAACATCTGGCATTTGTAAAAAGGCTTCTAGCATGCCTAGGGTACACCATAAATGAAAAGAAATCACAACCGGTACCCTCTCAAATAATTACATTCCTGGGTGCAAGCTTGAATACAACTGCCCAGATGGCTTACAGCACGCCAGACAAACAAATGCAATTGACAACATACTTCAAACAAATGGCAACAAAAACCCAGTTATCTGCAAGACAAATTCTGCAGGTTTTGGGGTTCATGGCATCCTGCATTCTACTGATTCCATATGCGAGACTGCATATGAGGAAACTTCAGTGGTACCTAAAAAGCTTATGGAGTCAACATTGTCACAGCCTGGAAACAATGATTCCTCTCATTCCCTGCCTGCAACAGGAGTTTCTTTGGTGGGCAGAGACATGTCACCAAAACAACGGATTGTCATTTACTCTACCCCCTGCCTCCCAAACCCTAACTACAGATGAATCAGACTATGCTTGGGGGGGCCCACCTGGCGGGGAGATGCATTCAGGGCAAATGGAGCCCAAACCAAATGCATCTACATATCAACCAGAAAGAAATGCTAGCTGTTCAGAATGCTCTGACAAACTTCAAGGACTTACTTCATCCAGGACAACTACTGATAAAGACGGACAACACCACAGTTATGTGGTACATAAACAAGCAGGGGGGTACCCATTCCTACCCCCTTTGCAGACTAGCCATGGCCTTGTGGAACACAGCCTTGACTTACCAAGTACATCTTCAAGCTAAATTCCTGCCAGGAAAGCAAAATACTCTGGCAGACAACCTAAGCAGAAATCTTATGGACCCGCACGAATGGAAACTGGATCCACAAATCTTCAGCATGTTAACACAGAAATGCGGGATCCCAGACCTAGATCTATTTGCCTCTCCCTAAAACTATCAGTTGGACAAATTCTGCACAAGAACTCATCACAAAAAAAGCATGGAAAGTGCATGCTCTGTCCTTCAGCTGGAAAAACCTGTCAGTTTATGCCTTTCCCCCACTGCCTCTACTCTCCAAGGTCTTACTAAAAGTCAGACAGGAAAAAACAAAAATGATTCTAATTGCTCCGGACTGGCCTTGCCAACACTGGTACCCGCTTCTAAGGAATATGTCACACCTTCCTATGTGGTACTTGCCTCAAACACCTCACCAATTGTCTCAGCAGAACTATCAAATTCTGCACACTCTGTTCCAAACTCTGAATCTTGCAGCATGGCTAATCAACTAATTATACCAACCACATCTCTCAGTAAACCTGTGATGGATGTCATTTTGGAAGCCAGAAGGCCTAGTACTAGAAAATCTTATGCTGATAAATGGAAGATATTCTGTGCTTGGAAACAAGCACAAGGAACGGACACAGCAAAGCCAAATATTCCTCAGATTTTACAATACTTAACTGAGATGCCTGACAAGGGCCTGTCTTTTTCTTCAATAAAAATCCATGCCTCTGCCATCTCGGCTCATTACAACACAGAGCCTCCCCTCTTTTTTCATCCCTTGCTAAAACAGTACCTCAGAGGGGCCAACAATTTAAGGCCTCCCAGGAGAGCACCAACTCCTGCATGGGACCTCAATTTTGTGCTGGAAAAACTCACCCTGGCTCCTTTTGAACCAGCAGCTACTATGGATATAAAATTTCTTTCTTGGAAGACATCTTGTCTTTTGGCAGTCACTTCAACTAGAAGGGTTTCAGAACTACAGGCTCTCATAGCAGTGGAACCTTTCATTATTTTTTACCTAGACAGGGTGGCCCTCAGGACCAGTCCTTCTTTTATGCCTAAGGTGGTAAGGTGGTATCCAGTGTGGCTCTTAACCAGACTATTCATCTGACAACTTTTTTCCTAAATCCACAGAACAAGGGGGAGCGGATTCTGCATTCATTGGATGTACACAGACAACTAAGATTCTACTTAAACAAGACAAAATCTGTAAAAGTCTGAGCAACTACTGGTAGCATTTGATGCAGGATCAGAGGGGAAGGCTATGTCAAATCAGACTATTTCTAAATGGATAAGCCATTGCATTTGTTTCTGCTACTTGCACCATGTTAAACCTGTGCCCAAGGGGCTCGGATCCCATTCCACCAGGGCTGCCTCTACTTCAGCAGCTTTTCTCAGAGGGGTCTCTACCAGAGACATTCTAGAAGCTGCTACTTGGAGCTCAGTTCATACATTCACAAAGCATTATCATTTACCTCTCTTCTCCAAATCCAGGGCAGGCTTTGCCAGTGCAGTCCTGCAGGGCCTTATAGCTGCTCCTAATGCCGTTTAGTTCCATCCTCCCATCCATAGCTTTGGGATTCTACCCAAATGTAATGACTGCAACAGTGAAACACGAAGAACATAGTACAGTTGTGTACACTTACAATAAATGTAGATGTTCGAGTGTATTCACTGTTGCAGTCCGGATTACCCACCCGCCAGCCCCCTTTCTATACCTTTTCTTTCCTTCACTATACTCAAAAGCCTTTGTGGTGTATTTGCTTTTAGTTGAAGGTAAATTTTAGGTTTCTAAAGTGCATTTATATATTTACAGTCCATATATATATATATATATATATATATATATATATATATATATATATTTTTTTTTTTTTGCTCCCCATTTGGGGGGGCACCTGACATCTGGGGCAAGAAAAACTGATTAAAATGGCATCGGCTGCATGTTTTATACCGCTGACAACCTGACGTCATGGAAGAGGAGACAGCAACCGACATAGGACCCAAGACTTTGTTATTCAGGCCGACTGAGGGCAACCTGCCAGCAGATTACCCAAATGTAATGACTGCAACAGAGAATACATTCGAACATCTACATTTATGGTAAGTGTACACAACTGTACTTTCTGTGGAGGTATTCTTGGCTTAGGCTTCAACCTTTACCCGATGATATTAAGGCTAAGTTTATGGATTCTCCTCTGGATAATAAACTTTTATTTAGGGAAATGGCTGCTGGTTTATTTAACCTCTTCAGGACAGGGGGAAGCCTTTACAGGACCTTAAACATGTTTTTGTTTTTCCTGTACCTAGATTTCAGTGAAACTACCCTTCTAAGGCAGACTTTGTTCATAAGCAATCTTACCTTCCTTCTAAAGGTAAAAAAGGTGGTAAACAGACTCAGACTCCAGGGATTGTAAAGTCTTCCTTTCCTAACAAAATATGTGCTGTCTGACTTATCTACCGGTTCCCGCCACATTCCTCTTTCTCTTCCTGTTTTGCTCTGAATCACTCAGGATCCTTGGGTTCTGTCAATCATTCGGCAGGGTACTTCATGGTCTGGATTTCCCATCCTCCTTTTATGGGCATTCCTCAGCCACCTAAGGAACAACTTCCTTTTTTCCCAGAGGTTCTTCGAGATCTCTTTTCTCAGGGCACTATTCAAGTTGTGCCTGTGTCCCAAAGGGGAATGTGTTGTATTCAAGAATGTTTCTAGTGCCCAGAAAGGAAGATACTTGGAGATCTATTCTACATCTCTCTCATCTAAACACCTTTCTCAAGGTGCCTTCCTTTCGAATGCCGAAGAGTTTTGCATTTCTCTGTTGCTTCCTGGCATTTTCGGTTCTGTGCTTTGCCCTTTGGCCTTTTTACTGCCCCAAGTGTATTCACCAAATGCCTCACTCCTGTGATTACTTTTTGCAGGCTTCAAGGGATCAACATCTTTCCTTACTTGGACGGCTTGCTGATTTCAGGCATCCTCTCCAGAGATCCTTTTGCAAAATCTTTGTTTTACTGTTTCTCTTCAGAGCCTGGGGTTCATGATAAACCTCAGAAAGTCTTCCCTGACTCCTTCTCAGAATCCTGTCTTTCTGGGTTGCAGGATTCAGGTGGTGCCAATGCTGGCATCTCTGCCTCCTCCAAAGGCCTTAATTCTCATTTCTTACTTTCAAACTCTTCTCCTTCTGGCCTCCATTACAGCCAGGGAGTTTGAGACCTCTGGGATTCATGACTGCCATGATTCCGATGCTCCCTCTGACCAAACTCCACATGAAGTCGATGTGGCTTCAGCATTTACATCCTCTAGATTTTACAGTTCCTCTTCTCCCGTGTCTCAAGAAGGAACTTCTGTGGTGGATTCAGCAGTTGTCTCTGAATCCACGACTCGCCTTTCAATCTCTTCCCTCTCTGGATGTGCTTACAGACACTTCAGATGTGGGATGGGGAGCAAGGTTTGGCACCCTGAGGGTTCAGGGAGTGTTGTCGCCTCTTCAGCAGAAAAAGCACATCAACATCAGAGATGAGAGTTCTTATGCTGGCTCTTCAAGCCTTTCATTCTTTATTCTCTCTGGGGCCTCTCTAGGTATTCACAGACAATACTACAGTTATGTGGCATATCAACAAGTGGGGGGGGGGGGGACAAGATCTTACCTTCTTTGCCAGCTGGCACTTCTGGTATGGGATCTGCCTGTCAAGTATCAGGTGACCCTTCAGGCAGTTTATATTCCTTCAGATTAGAACATTGTGGCAGACACTCTGAGCAGGTCCTTCACTCAGTTCCCACGAGTGGATGCTTCACAGGGATGTTTCTGGACATTGTTCACCAGTGGGGTACTCCTCAAGTAGATCTCTTTGCCTCTCCTCTGAACAGACAACTTCCTCTGTTTTGTGCCAGTCCTAGGTCATCTGGAATGGAAGGTGGAAGCCCTCTCATTTTCTTGGAAAGAGAGGTTTCTTTATGCATTCTCTTCCCTTCCTCTCATTCCGAGAGTCCTGTTCAAGATTCAACAGGATGCTATGAAAATCTTGTTGGCGACTCCCTTTTGGCCGCGACAGCACTGGTCCCTTCTCTTCTGCATCTAGCCAAGGGCAATAATCACAAGTTACCTCACAGGGTGGATATCATCACACAAGACAAGGGTTCTCTCATCCATCCCCACCTGTCCATTCTTCAACTGACACTGTGGGTGATAGGGTTTTGATCCCTCATAGATAACATTTTTTCCTGAGGACATGCTGCAGATCCTGCAGGAGGCCAGGAAACATACTACTAGGAAATTGTACTTGTCTAAATGGAAGAGATTTTCTATTTGGTGTTTTTCTTCTGGACCCACTTTCTGTGGATGTTCCTTTGGTTCTCTCTTATTTGTGTGAGTTAGTCACTGCTGGTTTGGCCTATTCTCAAGGCCCACTTATCAGCTCTTTCTGCTTTCTGCCTTTAACTCCTCTGTTAGCTTCTAGATTTGAGGCTAAGCAATTTCTTAAAAGCATCCTTAATATTAGACCTCCCAGGAAGCCTGTTCCTCCTCCCTGGGATCTTAAGTTCACTCTGGAAAAAGTGGATTTGGGTCCCTTTTGAGCCTGCAGTTTCAGCTTCCTTGCAACATTGTTCTTGGAAAACATTTCTTTTGGTAGCTCTTATTTCTGCCAGACAGGTGTCTCAGTTGCAAGCCCTTATGACTTGTCCACCTTTTTTTATATTTCATGAGGACAGGGTGTCCTTGCATGCTAATCCTTCTTTCATGCCCATGGTGATTAATGAGTTGTCAATTAATCAGTCTGTCACAAAAGGAAATAATATACCTCAAGTTCCAGACCAGAGAACGCTAAACCATAAAATCCAGGCAGCCAGGTTTTACTGTGCCTTCAGTGTGGTTCTAATACAATGAAATACTTGGCTTGTTAACACAAAGCTGATTGTGCTGCCTGGATTTTATGGCTTAACAAAAGGAAATACTGCCAGCCCACCTATCTGGAATTTTGTAAGTAATTGTGAGACATATTTTAAGCTCTTAGAGTACTTGCATATCTGTTTGGTGACATTGTGCAGGCCACTCCTAATAGCCTTGCTCTTGGTCGAACTACCATTTGGATTAGTAGTAACATTACACAGTAAGATTGGACACTATATGCTAAGGGCCTTAAAGTAGCTGATAAGTAGTGGCTGGTGGCAGTAAAAAGCTAGATTATAGTCTGGGCAAAAGGGTGTATAGCTAGTAAGCCTGTGCCAGCCTTCCCCAGGTGTGTGTGTGTGTGTGTGTGTGTGTGTGTGTGTGTGTGTGTGTGTGTGTGTGTGTGTGTGTGTGTGTGTGTGTGTGTGTGAGCTACTTGGGCAGTGACATGAAGCACTAGTTGGACAGAAAGGATGCTGTATGTCTTGGCTTGGCCAGTCAGTTGAGATCCCAACTCTATAGCTGTGCCACTGGGGAGTCTTACTGGGGATCTGGAGAAAGAGGGAGAAACCAGCCCCAGACTGACTGACTGGTCTCTGTGTGCTGTTAATTATTGTGTGTGTATTTGTCATCCTCCCAGTGTATACATCCCCCACTGTTGCCAGTGGTGACGATTGAGGTTCCCTGATTACTGGGCCAGTATTGGGGCATCACATGTTAATTGGTTGGCAGTGTTGGGATATCTACATATTAAGATTCAGTGGAGTGGCTATTGAATTCCTGTAGCCTGTGAACAGTGGTCACTGAAGGTGTTTCTACTCTCAATCAGCAGCACAGTGAACATTCAGAGTTTCATATCGCAATAGTTTAATTATTTATTTATTTATTTATTTTTTGTTAGCTTAGTTAGGGGAGAACAGGCAAGGATGTCAGCAGAGGGAGTATGGCAAGCTGACAAGGAGCCAGTTGGCTGAGATGTGCCAAGACTAAGGACTGGTGCATGCCAACCTGACTAAAGCAGAGATAATTGCAGCCCTAGTCATAGCTGCATCACAGACCAGCAACCAGGAGGACAATCAGACTGGCCTTGGAGATGTACAACTCTCAGAAAAGGGACAGTTCCACCTTTCCACAGAGGACTTAATACATGTCTGGAGTTAGAGACTTGAACTGGAGGCTAAACATTTGGAAATAGAAGCAGCAGAGAGACTGAGACATCTGGAGGCTGAGGAAAATGAGAAACTGCAATGATTGGAAGCTGAGGAGAATGAGAGGCAGAGGCAACATGAGAAGGAGACAATGACTCTTCACCAGGGTCATGGAGGTAATGGGGATAATGGGGAAGGAAGTAACTGAACCCTAAAAGTCACAAAGGTCAGTACATTTCTTCCACAATTTACAGAGGGTAATAATTTTGACAGTTTTATTCATATGTTTGAAAGGGTATGTAAACAGTATAATGTTGACCAAGGGCTCTGGGTACAGTTCCTGACCCCCTTACTCCATGGTAAAGCTGTAACTGCTATTTCTAAATTGTCTGATGCTGATTGCTTAAATTATAATACTGTTAAAAATTGTCTGTTAGTGTTTTAAGTTAACTCCTGAAGCTTATAGGGAAAAGTTTTGTGAGCATAGACGCAAGGCAGATAAAAGTGTGTGTGAATATATTGCTGAACTAAGCACTTATTTTCATAGGTGAGTGGGTGTCAGGTCACCACTTTTGAAGGGCTGGCAAACCTTTTGGTGAGGGAACGAGCACTTTGCCTGAGTACATGAGAATCTGGTTGATAGCTAGGCAGTGCAGTACCACAGATGAGTTGGGGAAAAAAGGAGACCTATACTGCAAGCAGGACATCACTCCACAGGAAAGGGATATACCCAGTGCTGCTCATGGGTCTGAGGGAATCCATGGTAGCCACCTTAGACCACCCCAACAGAGTCCGCCAGTAGCAGGGGAAGCCACTAGTCCAGGTATACATCCAGGACCAAGGGTTAAATGTTTTAAATGCAACCAATGGGACCATGTAGCATATAGATGTCCATGGAGGCAAGGTGGGGAACAAAAGGTGGGAATTACAGAAAGCCAGCAATGAGTTGTCTGGAGACAACAAAGGTACCAAACTACCCCAAGAGGTTATATCCAATCATAGTAAATGGGAAACAGGCCACTGCTAAGAGCGACACAGCCTCTGACCTAACTGTTGTGAAGCCGGCAATGGTTAGAGAGGAACACAAATGCTTGGGCAGTCTACTTTAGTCAGAGCTTTAGGAGGGACCCCTTTCCTGATGGCCTTGACTAGGGTTCACCTTGACTGGGAAGGTGGAAAGGGAAGCCAGCAAGTAGGTGTGTTTTAGGATATCCCTGCAGATGTCCTGATAGGGAGTGATTTTGATAATGTAGTACCTTGTGTGCATGCAGTGACATGCAGTCAGGCTTGGAGAGACAAGAATGTAGGTCTGGTAGTCGGGGGGGGGGGCACAGACAGACCATAGACTTGAAGTCAGGACTGGTGTGGTGGTTACTTCAGGGAGGGTGCTACCCTGTAGCAGTGAGACTGAAGGTAAGCCACAGCTACTTGTGGGTATTTCCCTTGGACAGAGTGACTGCAAGGGCAGAGGTGAGTAGTAGTACCAAGGCTGAGAGTAAGGCACCGCTGTCAGACGATGCCAGTCTTCCTGTGGAAGGGGAACTGGGAAGGGTTATCAAGAGAGAGTTCAGATAGGCTCAGCTTTCAGACCCTACATTACAAGGTCTAAGGGAGGTAGCCAGTGAGGCACCTGATTGTCAAGGAAAAGGGGAATTTGTATACTGGGACAAAGGGTTACTGTATAGAGAGTTGGACCCCTGAGGGAGGGCTAGAGAGTGAGAGAATACAGCAGTTGGTAGTGCCCAGAGCCTGCTGTCCGGCACTTCTAGACATAGCCCGTGACATTCCCTTTGCAGGTCATATGGGCATAAAGCATACAAAGAGATGTATTATGCACAACTTTTATTGGCCTGGGGTTTCCAGAGATGTAACAGGGTACTGCAGAACTTGTGAGCAGTGCCAAAAGGTAGACAATGCAGGAGACAAAGTCAAGGGTGCTTTCATG
The DNA here is from genome assembly GCF_019279795.1 of Protopterus annectens. Taxonomy (NCBI): domain Eukaryota; kingdom Metazoa; phylum Chordata; order Ceratodontiformes; family Protopteridae; genus Protopterus; species Protopterus annectens. The sequence continues at coordinate 869,805,828 of NC_056728.1, read as the reverse complement.
CCTTTGCCTGTAATTGCAGAGCCATTTCAGAGGGTAGCTGTGGAGATTGTGGGCCCACTGAGTACCCCAAGTTCCACAGGGAAGAAGTATGTCCTAGTGGTAGTAGATTATGCTACCAGATACCCTGAGGCAGTGGCATTGTCCTCCATTGACGCAGGAAAGGTAGCAAATGCTCCAAGAGATTTTCAGCAGGATAGGTTTCCCACAAGAAGTACTGACTGACAGGGGTGCCAATTTCATGTCAGACCTGTTGCTTTGTGTGTGGAAGCACTGTGGGGTACAGCACGTAAAGACCACCCCTTACCATTCCCAGACTAATGGTCTGGTGGAGAGGTTAAACTCTACACTAAAGACCATGCTACAGGCATTTGCAGATGAGTTCAAGAGGGAGTGGGACAAACATTTGCCCTATCTTTTCTTTGCTTACATAGAGGTGCACCAGGAATGCACAGGATGTTCTTCGTGTTTCACTGCTGCAGTCCTAACCATTGGGTTATCCATGCTGTGATAGCCCTCAGTCGGTCCGAATACCAGAGTTAAGGTTTTGTGCATCGGGTGCTGTCGCTTGCTGGGTGACATCAGGTCGTCCGAGCTGTAAAGGAGAGCAGGCGATGCCATTACCTCAGTCTTCCTTGCCGTGGAGCCTGTAGCAGAAGCAATTAGCAACAGTGCCAGTCAGCTGTTTCTGGATTTCGAACTTCAGCTGAAAACGTCTAAAGCTAAGTACCCCGTTGGAGATCCTTCCTTTTTCTTGCACTAACCAGTGTCCGAAAAAGTCAATAACTGCCTCGCTTATGGAAAGCAAATACCACACCAAGACTTCCATTCTTACTGTGTCACTTGCTTGGGCCCGGATCATGACATACGACATACCCCGCTGTCCATTCTGTGCTGTCTTTAATGCTAGAAATATTCGTTGTACAGCTCTGTTTGTAGTCCGATATTTTCGTCTTCCGTCTCCAATTACCGATATGGTGTCAGTCAGTCAGCAAACTGTAGGATCTTCTGAAAAAACGTAAAGATAAAGATAGAGACAGACCGCATAAGGCCAAGCCTTTTGACAAAACCACCCCTAAAGGGTAGTCAGTTTTTCGGAATTCAGTGAGGCGCTTTTGCAGAACCTGATGCCCAACTGAATTACTTTGCAGGCCTCTACTGAGACCCTTTCAAGTCCTGTATACCACAGAAAACTGCATTGTCTAACGAGCCTTCAGCTGTCTCTGCCTCGGTTGGGTCCAGAGCCACTACGCAGGCACCGGCTTCCGGGGATACCGCTCACACTTTGGAATTCACTTCAAGGCCTTCGCCCTCTCTTCTGACTAACACACTGACAGCAGCCAGAGATACTCTTCAGGCCAGACTTAGAGCTACTCCAAAGAAAACAGCAAAAAGTCTCCATTCCACTATTCCTCCCCCTCCTCAAACTGGAATGTTTAAAATGGCGGAGGATCTCATCACTTTCATCCGGGGTAATCAGGATATACCAGACAAAAGGAGAAGGGATCCTTCTCCAGACATCCAATCGGATTTAGACTCAGAGGGATCTGACTCCTCTGTTTTTGAAGAGGAAAATCCTCTTACTGCCTATGAGGACTTGGATGCAGAAAAATCTATTCCTTCTGCATCACCTCCGGAGGACTTTTCCTTTGGAGAAACTCTCCACACCCTCAGGGAACACTTCCAATTAGAATCAGCGGATTTCCCTTAATCCAAGAAAAGACTAAGAGTTTCTGGACATACCCCAGCACAGGCCTCTAGCCATCCCACCCATCTTGGAGTTGGTAGATGATGTTTACCAAGAGTCCAGCCTTAACCCTGACACCCTCCAACCTGCCCCTAGAAAACCTGACAGATACTACAAGGGTACCTGACTCACATAAATTCCTCCACAGAAGTCCTATAGCAGATCCAGAGGTGATTCAGAGAATCCAGGGCCCTGGACAGATGGGGTAAAAAGTATATACCTCTGCAACTTTAACTATAAGGCTCTCAACTGTTAGTTCCGTATGTTAAAATATCAACAGCACACATTTGAACTTTTGAATCAGAAAATTTCTGCTTTTCCAGAGTTTGCCAACAGTAAAGAGATAACAGAATTATTGCACTCTTCCATCTCAGGTGGCAAAACACTTCTTGCACTGTGGATTTGATGCCCTAGAAGCTTCTAGCAGGGCAGCAGTGACAAGATCTGTTATCAGAAGACATGCCTGGCTGAAGGAACAACCTCTCCCTGATCATGTCCAAGCTAAAATCATGGATGCACCTCTTGACAAAGACTGCTTGTTCAGACAGAAAACTGAAGAGGTACTTAAAAAATGGAAGACAAAGCAAAATTGATGCAGACTGTTAAGGATTTTCTTCAAGTACAACCTCCTAGGTTCAGCAGAAATTTTCCCTTTAAACACTGGTCCTTTTCCTGCACCAAACAGGCAAGCACAAGGCAAAACCCGTAGGGACAGACCCACCAGGACTAAAACTCAGGGACAGCAAATAAAACAGTGCCCCCCCCCCCTCAAACTCTAGAGCAACCCTGTATGGAAAAAACTGTCAATGACTACCTTTCCCGTCTCTGCCTGCCTCCACCACACCAAAAGCTAGGAGGAAGGCTATCTCTATGCAGAGAAAATTGGAACTCTATAACAAAAGATCAATGGGTCTTTAAAATCATTGCTCATGGGTACAAATTCAATTTCCAAGGACTGCCACCTCCAAGAGTGTACCCAGAGCTACCTCCAAACCAGTGGGCAGAAACACTAAAACAAGTGCAAAACCTAATAGCCCTAGGGGCAGTAGAACCTGTACATCCAGAATAAGTTGCAAAAGGACTCTACTCCAGAGTATTCATTGATCCCAGGAAAGAGGGGACTTGGTGTCCCATCCTCTCTCAATACCTTCCTGGTAATTTCAAAATTCAAAATGCTTACCTTACAACAGCTTCTACCAATGCTACCAAACAAAGCTTGGATAGTCACCTTAGACCTAAAGGATGCCTACCTGCAGATCCCAATAAGGGAACCATGCAGGAAATCCCTGCGCTTCAGAGCAGGATCATTGCACTTTCAATTCCCTGCTTTGCCCTCTGGCTTATCTATTGCTCCCAGGGTATTCACTAAATGTCTAGCTCCTGCCATTGCCTTTTGCAGGCAAAACAATATACAGATTTACCCTTACCTGGATGACTGTCTCATCCAGGCAGACTGCAAGGAACTGCTCCTGCAGTACCTCTCATTTGTAAAAAAACCTACTCACCTCTATGGGGTTCACTATCGACGAAAGGAATTCAAAACAGAAACCTACCAGGAAAATCATATTTCTGGGAGCCTTACTGGACACACAACAGAAAATGGCCTTTCTGTCCCCAGAAAAACAAAGTTTCCTACCAAAATACTTCACTACTCTGGCCTCCCAAACCCAGCTTTCTGCTAGGAAGTTCCTACAAGCTCTAGTGTGCATGGCCTCATGCATCCTCCTGGTGCCCTTGGCCCAGACTACACATGAGGAACCTATGGTGTCAACACTCATAACCTGTGGACACCTCCCTGCCTGAGATCCCTTGCATAAGATCCAAGTTCTCTGATGGGCCCAGGCCTGTGCTCTGAACAATTGACTTCCATTCATCCTCCGTCCACCACACCAGACCATAACTACAGATGCTTTGGACATAGCCTGGAGTGCCCACCTGGAAGGCAGATGCGCCCAAGGTCTCTGGGATGCATTAATACTACCCTTGCACATCAACCAAAAGGAAATGATAGCAGTACAAAATACTCTGGCATCCTTCAAACCTTACCTCAAACCAGGGGTTCTCATAAAAACAGACAACACCACAGACAACACCACAGTCATGTGGTACATCAACAAACAGGGATGGACTCAATCTTACCCCCCTGTGCAGACTAGCCATGAACCTGTGGCTAGCAGCCTCATCCATGGGACTACATCTTATAGCCCAGTACCTACCGGGCATCAACAACACCCTGGCAGACCACCTAAGCAGAAACCTGCTGGACCCACATGAGTGGTAATTCTGTAAATTACCCACACATGGGGGGCTCCCCTAGGTGGATCTCTTTGCCTCTCATTTAAATCACCTAGTACAGAAATTCTGCACCAGGGAGTACCATCACCTAGACTGGAAGGTCGATGCCCTGACCTTCCCTTGGAATACCCCCTTTGTGTATGAATTCCCACCTCTACCTCTCACTACAAAACTACTTATCAAGATAAGGGAAGGAAAACCAAGAGCAATACTCATTGCCCCATATTGGCCCAGACAGCATTGGTACCCAGTGCTGCACAGCCTATCTCACCAAGCCCCCTCTGGCAGCTACCTCTGATACCTCACCTGCTATCCCGGGGGGTGAGGTACAACAATGCTGCACCCAGACCTTCAGACACTCAAGCTCTCAGCATGGCTTATTCTACCAAAACCAACAAGAAATCTATGCTAAGCAAACAAGTGCTTGAAATCACAGAAGCCAGAAGGACCAGCACCAGAAAATCTTACTCTGGAAAATGGAAAAGATTCTGCTCCTGGAGCCAGTCAAAGGGGGCAAACCTACATCTGCCCATCATTCCTCTTATTCTACATTGTCTTGCTGAGCTTCTTAATAAGGGCCTCTTTTTCTCCTCCATAAAGATCCCTGCCTCATCCATCTCGGCACACTTTGATACAGAACAGCCATTGCTCTCCCACCCTCTTATCAAACAGTTCCTTAGAGGAGCCTGTAATATCAGCCAGGAGAGTGTCAGAGCTTCAAGCCTTAGTGGCCATTGAGCCATTTATCATCTTCCATGCAGACAGGGTCTCCCTGAGAGCCAATCCCTCCTTCATGCCAGAGGTGGTTTCGGATGTTACCCTCAACCAGGCCATCCACCTGCCCATCTTCTTCTTCCCTAACAATCAGAACAAGGGGGAAAGGGTACTGCTTTCTTTTTGGATGGGCACAGGCAACTCAGATTTTATCTGGATCATACAAAGACATTCAGGAAAACTGAAAAGCTCTTGGTCAGCTTTAAAACAGTGGCACAGGGGAAACCAATATCCAAACAGACTATTTCCAAATGGATAGCACATTACATCCAATTTTGCTACTCATTGCATGGAAAACCACTCACTAGGGTCAAAAGAACCCATTCTAATAGGGCAACCTCTACTTCCACAGCATTCCTTAAAGGGGTACCCACCAAGGACATCCTGGAAGCTGCCACATGGGCTTCAGTCCAGACCTTTACCAAACATTACAACCTGAACCTATTCTCAAAAGCAAGGGCTGGGTTTGCCTCTGCAGTTCTGCAGGGCATGCTCTCACCCAATCTCAAGTTTCTGTTAACCTTCCACCCTTCTCCTCAGCTTTGGGAATCTTCCCAGTGCTTAGGACTGCAGCAGTGAAACACGAAGAACATAGTAGCTTTGGGAATCTTCCCAGTGGTTAGGACTGCAGCAGTGAAACACGAAGAACATTGTACAGTTGTGTACACTCACCATAAATGTAGATGTTCGAGTGTGCTCACTGCTGCAGTCATGCTTTTCCTCCCTCCTTCCCCCTGATATCTGTTTTCCTTACAGAGACACATTTCTATGGGGGTCTCTGACCCCAGAACTACTAATAATTATTAAAATTGGATTCTTTGGTTGGTTAAGGTAAGAAAAACTGAGGTAATGGCGTCACCTGCTCTCCTTTATAGTTCGGACGACCTGACGTTATCCAGCAAGCGACAGCAGCCGATGCACAAAACCTTGACTCTGGTATTCGGACCGACTGAGGGCTACCACAGCATGGATAAACCCAATGGTTAGGGCTGCAGCAGTGAACACACTCAAACATCTACATTTATAGTAAGTGTACACAACTGTACTTTTTTCACCCTTCGAGTTGCTGCATGGGCATAGGGTGAGGGGACCTCTAGATTTGATTCGAGATGAGTGGGAGGATGAGTGTGAATCCCACAAGGAGTCTGTTGTGACATGCATCCTAAACCTCAGAACAAGGCAAAGGGAACTCATGGGCTTGGCCCAGGAGAACCTAGCAGAAGCCCAACAGCAGAAAAAGGTCTGATGTCCTTCATGGATGCATCTGCAGTCATAACAACTGGGTTGTCCTGTCGTCAGGCAGCCCTTCAGTCGGCCGGATTCCAAAGTCCGGGTCCGGCTTCGGCTGATGTCGCACTTCACCCGACGTCATCTCTGTTGGTCTTCGGGTATAAAGGCATCAGCCGGCGCCATTTTCCCCAGTCTTTCTTGCGCTTCCAAGCAGAAGCTGTTCGCAAGTGCCGGTCGGTCGGATCCAGAGATTACTTCTACGAATACTACTTAAGACTTCTAAAGCTAAGTACCCGTTGGGGACTCTTTCTTGCCTCAGCCGATGTCAGAAAAAGTTAATAATTGTTTAACCTGTGGGAAACAAATACCTCATAAAGATTTCCACTCTTATTGTCTGCCTTGTTTAGGCCCAGCCCACGACGTAGCAGCCTGTTCGGCCTGTGCTTCTTTCAACCGACGAACGCTTAGGCGTCGGTCGGAGTTTGCTGAACAGTTTTTCGGTTCTGATTTTGCGTACATTATGCCGTCGGATCCTCCGACTACCCAATCTGCCAAAAACGCAAAGATAAAGACCGACACTCGCGGTCCGCGGTTTCGCTGAAACCATGGTTAAGCAAACATGAGTGTCTCGGTTTCGGCGAAACCGAGAAAACTGATCAAAGTACAGCTGAATCTATCTCTACAACTGAGGCCCCTGCTACCATTCTTGAATCGGCCTCAGAAATTATACCCACTACGGTGGTTGCCACTGACTTATCAGACACCATTCCCTTGGATGTCTCTACCCCAGCACGTGGTGCTGCTAGGCCTCCAGCAGCCATGTCCATTAAGGCCTTCGCCAGGGCTAAAGCAGCCAAGACTACTAAAACAGTGCCTGTTAAAACCAGGCCCTCCTCTAGTTCTCAAATGCTTACTCTGGCAGAAGATTTAATTTCATTAATTAGAGGATCTCAATCTCACCCAGACAGGGCCTCTCAGCCCCCAGAGAAGAGACCTAGGGCAGAGCCCTGAGCCAGTGTCATCTGATGATTCAGCCGATGAATCAGACATAACTGACCAGCCAGAGGCTCCTTTCTCTAATTTTGAAGACTCTGATGCTGAAGAATCCATTCCAGCTGCTTCCACACCAGAAGAATTTTCCTTTGGGGAAACTTTACATGCCATGCGAGCAGTTCCAATGGCAGCAACAGGATTTTTCAGACTCCAGAAAAAGACTTAGGACTTTTCTGCACCTTCCACAACACAGGCCCTTAGCTATACCTCCTGTTCTCTCTGTGGTGGATGATGCTTTCAATGATGTCTGCTCCGCTCCAGATTCTTTACCTCCAGCCCCTGCCAAACCAGACAGATTTTACAGGGTGCCAGACACTCATCACCACCTTTACAAGGCCCCTCTTGCAGACCCCGAAACTATATCCCAGGGTCCCAAGGCAGTAGCCGCGACCATAGCTAAAAACCCTATTCCTTGTGAAAGGGAAGCAAGGTCATTAGACAGATGAGGCAAAAAGGTCTACACCAGCTACTCTCTCAGCTAGAGCTTTAAACTGTCAGTTTCACATGATACAATACCAAGAGTTTATGCTTGATCAGTTAACTAAAAAGCTAACCACTGATGAATCTCTTGATAAGAAATATGTATTAGAAATGGTAAATAACATACAACAGGTTAGTAACCATTCCTTAAAATGTGGCTATGATGCACTGGAGGCTTCATTTAGATCAGCCATGACTGGCACAGTGATAAGAAGGCATGCATGGCTAAAGGAGCAAGCTTTACCGGATCATGTTAAAGCAAAGTTACTAGATGCTCCTATGGATAAGACAAGTTTGTTTGGTACACCTGCCCAGCAGGTTATGAAGAAAATGGAAGAAAAGGCAAAATCCGTTCAAACGGTTAAACATTTCTTGCAGGTTCAACCCCCAAGGTTTAGCAGGAACTGGCCTGCCAAAAATTGGTCCTTTCCTGACTCCACAAGATCTCAAAGGGGCAGAAACAGACGCTCCAGAGGCAGAAACCAATCCAGAGGAGGTGCCTACAGAGGACGACAGTGGCAAGGTAACAACAGAGGCACAGACACAACCACTGCCACTACATCAACACAACCACAGTGACTTAATCCTAAATCCGCCTACCAGGGAACAAATAGCAGCTCCTCTAGGCGGAAAGTTAACCTTATTTTCAAAAAACTGGCACTATATAACAAAAGACAAGTGGATTTTACAAACCATAGATCAAGGATACCGGTTCCACTTCCACACTTTACCAATCAAAAGAGGAATGCCAAATCTACCTCCAAATCAAAAAACAGAGGCTCTACAACAGATAATGCAGTTAGCAAACATGTGTGCTGTGGAATAAGTGCCAACTGCAGAGCAAGGAAAGGGGTTCTACTCAAGACTATTCCTAGTTCCAAGAAAGGAAAAAAGTTGAGACCAATTCTCGATCTGTCCGCCTTAAATACATACATCATTGTCCCAAAATTCAAAATGCTGACCCTACAGCAACTTCTTCCCATGCTGGGCAAGGAGTGTTGGCTGGTAACTCTAGATCTCAAGGAGGCATACCTGCACGTCCCCATTCGACCAATCTGCAGAAGATACCTCAGATTTCTTGCAGGATCAGAGCACTATCAATTCTCAGCATTGCCCTTTGGCTTATCTACTGCCCAGAGTATTCACAAAATGCCTGGCATCAGTAATTGCACATTGCAGACTACAGGGAATACAAATTTACCCATACCTGGACGACTGCCTGCTACAAGGGGACAACAAAAGCAAGCTGACAACAGATTTACAAAGGGTCATTTACTTGCTACAAGCACTGGGATACACAGTCAATCTACAAAAGTCAAGGCTGATACCATCCCAAACAAGGACATTCTTGGGCTGAATTGGACACAGTAAAACAAATGGCATTCCTAACTGCAGAAAAACAAAAGAACTCCTCTTTACTTCTTGGCACTAACAAAGCTGAACAAGTTAACAGCAAGAAAAGTACTGCAGGCCTTGGGCTTCATGGCATCATGCATAATCCTGGTCCCACTTGCCAGACTACATATGAGAAAACTACAGTGGTACCTAAAGAATTTATGGTCCCAACACAGTCACAGCCTAGAAACAGAAATCCCACTAATTCCATGCTTAAAACTGGAGTTCCTATGGTGGGCTCAGGCATGCCAGACAAACCCAGGGCTACCCTTTCGCAGATGTCAAGCAAGCCAGACCATCACAACAGACGCTTCAGACCTAGGATGGGGGGCCCACATGCTGGACAAATGCGTGCAAGGATTGTGGACACAGGATCAACTTCACCTGCACATCAACCTAAAAGAAATGCTGGCAGTAAAACTGGCAATCCAAAGGTTCAGACCATTTCTCAAAGAGGGCCAGTTGATGATAAGGACAGACAACACCACAGTCATGTGGTACATCAACAAGCAGGGAGGCACTCACTCATACCCCCTATGCAGAATGACTTTGGAGCTGTGTAACCTGGCACTCAGCTACAACATCCAGTTACAGGCAATTTTTGTACCGGGAAAAGAAAATATTCTAGCAGACATATTAAGCAGAACCACATCGGATGCCCACGAATGGAAACTGCACCCGGACATTTTCAAGACCATCTCAAACAAATGGGGAATGCCTCAGATAGATCTATTTGCATCACCTCTCAATCACCAGCTCAAAAAATTCTGCACAAGGACATTACACCCACTGGCATGGAAAGTGGATTCGCTCTCCTTCAGCTGGAAAGGCCTGACAGCATATGCATTCCCACCTCTTCCCTTGATACACAAAGTATTACTAAAAATCAAGGAAGAACGTCCGAGGATAATCCTGATAGCTCCAAACTGGCCAAGACAACACTGGTACCCACTGCTGAGGAGCATGTCTCAGAACAATATGTGGCCAATACCCCTGATGCCTTTGATGCTAACTCAGAACAACTACAGCATCATACATCCAAACCTAAAAACGTTGCAACTGACTACATGGAACATCACATAGCAACAGCTAACCCAGAACTTTCCCAAAGAGTTAAAGACATTATTCTTGAAGCACGCAGACCTTCAACAAGAAGGAACTATGCTGGAAAATGGAAAAGGTTTGTCATTTGGAGTACTGAAAGAGGAAAAGATGTGTCAAACATAGATATGCCTAACATTCTAGAGTATCTGGCCGAACTTCTTCATTCAGGCTTGTCCTACTCCTCCATCAAGATACATGCATCAGCTATTTCAGCAGAATACAGCTTTGATCCACCTGTTTTTTCGCACCCTTTGCTCAGGCAGTTCCTCAGAGGAATCAAGAATGTAAAACCTCCAAGGAAACCACCTTTCCAGCTTGGGACTTAAACTTTGTGCTAGAAAAGTTGACACTATCACCCTTTGAACCAGCAGCAACAGCAGACCTACAACACCTGTCATGGAAAACTGCTTTCCTACTGGCAATTACTTCAGCAAGGAGGGTTTCAGAGCTACAGGCCTTAATGGCAGTGCAACCCTTCCTAATCTTCCACCAAGATAGAGTGTCCATGAGGACTAATCCTACATTTATGCCTAAGGTGGTATCCAGAGTGTCTTTAAACCAGGCAATCCACCTACCTACCTTCTTTCCCAACCCACAAAACAGAGGGAAAGAATACTGCATACCTTGGATGTACATAGACAGCTACGCTACTACTTGGACAGAACAAAAATAGCAGAAAGACTGACCAACTTTTGTAGCCTATGCAACAGGAAGGAAGGAAAAGCTATTTCCAAACAGACAATCTCCAAATGGATAGGAAATTGCATACGATTCTGTTACTCCTTCCATGGAAAACCAATTCCACAGAACATAAGACCTCATTCTACAAGGGCAACAGCCACTACCACAGCCTTCTTACGAGGAGTGGCAACCAAAGACATTATTGAGGCGGCTACTTGGACCTCCGTGCATACATTTGCCAAGCATTATAACTTACCTCTATATTCCAGATCCCGAGCAGGGTTTGCCACTGCTGTACTGCAAGGGATCCTAAACACACCATAATCTAGTTTTATCCTCCTCCCTAGTTGGCTATGGTATTCTACCCAGTTGTTATGACTGCAGATGCATCCATGAAGGACATAGTACAGTTTTGTACCTACCATAAATGTAGATGTCCGAACTGGATAGCATCTGCAGTCAGGATTACCCTCCCTCCTTCCCTCTGTGGTACTCCTAGGTATTTTACCCTCCTAATAGCTAGCTGGTGGGGGAGTCTTTATGGTGTATTTGTTTGTATATATGTACATACATGCTTATTTTGTGTTTACCTCTATCTTTTGAAAACATTGGCATCTATCCAAATTTTAGCCTCCAAGAGGGCTACTGGCATCTGGGGCAAGAAACACTGAGGAAAATGGCGTCGGCTGATGCCTTTATACCCGAAGACCAACAGAGATGACGTCGGGTGAAGTGCGACATCAGCCGAAGCCGGACCCGCACTTTGGAATCCGGCCGACTGAAGGGCTGCCTGACGACAGGACAACCCAGTTGTTATGACTGCAGATGCTATCCAGTTCGGACATCTACATTTATGGTAGGTACAAAACTGTACTGTATGACATGAATGCTCGAGCTAGAGAGTATATGCTATAGGGCAGCAGGTAATGGTTCTCATTCCTGTCAGATGCAACAAGCTGCAGGCAGCTTGGAAAGGATCCTTCAAAGTGGTAAGGAAGGTCAGTGATGTTAACTACATGAGAGATCTGCTAGGCAGGAGGCAGGTGCACAAGCTGTACCATGTTAACATGATGGAACCTTACCATAATAGGGAGGGACTGGTGCTAAGTATTTGCAGTGGATGGCAGGAGGAGTCTGAGGGGGCTCTGGTGACTGATCTCCTCACTGAGGCTTGGACTAACACCTCAGTGGAAGGGGTAGCAATGTCCCAGAAGGTATCCCCTACCCAGGTTCGAGAAATCCGAGCAGTGTTGCAGAAGTTTGGGAACCTGCTCGCTGGGAAACCAGGGCGCACTCACCTGGTGCAGCACCATGTGGATACAGGACACCAAAGGCCTATGAGCAGGCCCCTTATAGGGTGCCTGAGAGAGTCAAATAGACTCTAAGAGAGGAGATGCAGGAAATGTTGGAACTAGGTGTAATCCAGGAGTCCAGCAGTCCCTGCGCTTGCCCAGTGGTGCTGGTACCAAAGGAGGATGGCAGCACCAGGTTCTGTGTGGACTACAGGAAATTAAATAGCCACACAGAGTCAGATGTTTACCCCATGCCTAGAACAGATGAAGCCCTAGAGCAGCTGGGAGGGGCTAAGTTTCTTACAATTGTTGATCGTACCAAGGATTACTTGTAGGTGTCCTTGACTCCCAGTGCTAGAGAGAGTCAGCCTTTGTGAATCCTTTCAGCTTGTATGAGTTCATGAATGTACCCTTTGGGATGAAAAATGCCTCAGCGACATTCTAGAGGCTGGTAGATCATGTACTAGAAGGAGATTTTGCCCTTGCTTACCTGGATGACATTACCATCTACAGTCATTCCTGGCAAGAACACCTTCAGCATGTCAGGGAGATGCTGGGCAGACTACAGAGCAGGGTTGACCATTAAGCCCAGTAAATGTCAGGTGGGTATAACAGAGGTCTCCTACCTGGCACATAGAGTGGGAGTGAGATCAGTTCAGAGCCTGCCAAAGTGGAAGCCATTCAGGCATGGCCTGCCCCTGTTACCAAAAATCAGGTGAGGGCATTCTTAGGGACAGCAGGATACTACAGAAAGTTTGTCCCCACTTATAGTACCATAGCTGCTCCACACACAGACCTGACAAGGAAAAACAAGCTAGATAAGGAAGTATGGACCCCAGGATGGGAGCAGGCATTCCAGAAGCTTAAAGGAGCTTTGGGAGGACCCCCTGTGTTAGCCACTCCAGATTACAGCAAAGAATTTGTTATGCAGGTGGATGCTTCAAACCATGGGGTAGAGACTGTACTCAACCAGCTTTCCCCAGAGGGAGAAGAGCACTCAGTGGTATATCTCAGTCGTAGGCTTCAACCCAAGGAGGAATGCTATGCAGCTATAGAAAAGGAATGTCTAGCCATAGTGTGGGCACTGCAGAAATTTCAGCCTTATTAGTATGGAAGAAAATTAACAGCAGTTACAGACCACAATCCCTTAACATGGCTACATCAAGCCAGCCAGCAAAATGCCAAATTGCTATGGTGGAACCTAGGGTTGCAGACATATAATATGACAGTGCGGCACCACAGTGGGGCTAGTAATGGCAACACAGATGGATTTGTGTGGGTCCTGATAGGCTCACCCTCTCAAGCAACATTTCTCAAGGGTCACTTGAAAAACTAGCTTGAGTTTTTTATTTTTTTGGGGGGGGGGGTGTCACAAAAGGAAATACTGCCAGCCCGACTACTAGAATTGTTTTGTAAGTAATTATATGTCATTTGTGAATATTAATATGATTTATATAGAAGTGTGACAGAAGGAGATACTGCCAGCCCAGCTATCTGGAATTTTGTAAGTGGCTGTGTGTCATTTGTAAATAACAACATGATTCATTTGCCTGTGTTAGTGTATTAGAGCTGTATGTCATATTGTACAGACGTGTGCCGAAAAGCTATTTTAGTACTGAGCAGAAATGTATATTCATTATTGTAACTGTTTACATATTTATTTTAACAGGTGAGACTGAAACACAGGAGATTAACTTGCAAAACGTCAGAAGAATAGTTGAGATTGAAGTACTTTATTGCTGGGCCATAAAATGAGATGTTATCTTTCAGTTTCATTGCAACAGGAGACACGATATCTAGAACTAGAAGTCTTTTATTGTATTTAAATGTGGTGGAATGTAAATTATTTTACAACTTCCACCATTTGCCTGAAATCTAAGAGAAGTCCTTGTTTAGGTATTTTCACAGAGAGATACTAAATGCTACCCGCTGCAAGTGGGGGTTTTCACCTGGGATAGTCAGAAGACAAGAAGTATTGTCATGCTGTAAGTATCCCAGCAGTAATATTTGAAATATTAATTTAAGAACTGCCTGAGAGAGAGACTGGGCATTTTGTATTTTGTCTTTGACCTGACAAAACCCACTCACCACATCTGTCTTGCCTTGCTATGAGTAAGTAAGTCTAGGGTACAGCAATTTCTCTTAGATACAGTTAGGAGTATAATTATGTATAGCTTAGATGTTTGCTTTATTTGAGACTGTCCTGCAATGTTGTTTTAAATATTCCCTGTGATTTTGAATTCTAAAGTTACTGTCATGATTTACTGAGTATTTTCTTGTTCTTTTATTATTAAATATAATATTTAAACCCGTCTTTGTAGCTATCTGTGAGACATATTTTATGCTCTTAAGAGTACTTGCATATCTGTTTGGTGACACTGTGCAGGCCACTCCTAATAACCGTGCTCTTGGTCAAACTGCTATTTGGAGTAATAAGATTGGACACCCTTTGCGAAGGGCCTTAAAGAAGCTGCTAAGTAGTGACTGGGAGTAAAAACTACCTTGTAGCCTGGGAAGAAGAGGGCATAGCTAGTAAACCTGTGCCAGCTTTTCCCAGGAGTGTGTGTGTGTGTGTGTGTGTGTGTGTGTGTGTGTGTGTGTGTGTGTGTGTGTGTGTGTGTGTAAATCAAACCTCAAAGTGTGTGTGTAAGTCAAACCTTAAAGTGTGTGTGTGTCAGCTACTTGGGCAGTGACACAAAGCACTGGTTGGACAGATTGGGTGCTGAAGGTCTTGGCTTGGTCAGTCAGCTGAGATCTCACCTCTATAGCTGTGGCAGTGAGGAGTCTTATTTGGGATCTGGAGAAAGAAGGAGACACCAGCCCCAGACTGACTGTGGTCTGTGTGTGCTCTTAAGAGAAATTGCACTTTATTGTGTGCGTACTTGTCATCCTCCCAGTGTGTACGTCCCCCACTGTTGCCAGTGGTGAGGATTGGGGTTCCCTGATTACTGCGCCAGTGTTGGGGCATCACACAGTGTATTAATTTGCCTACTTTTTTCCCGTCTCCACAATCTGACAGTGAACGGGTGCTGCATAGATAGCTCAGATTTTATTTGGATAAAACTAAAGCTATCAGAAAATCAGACCAGTTGTTTTTCATTTCATCCTAGGTGTTTAGGTTTGTTTTTTTCAAGCAAACTATTTCTACTTGGATTTCAAAGGCTATTTCCTTTTGTTACACTTTTCCTGGAGAGAGCCTTCCCTTCTGTAAAGGCTCATTCTGCTAGAGCTGTGGCTTCTTCTGGTACATTTTTCAAGGTCTTGGACACTAATTCTATTCCTGAAGCTGCTACCTGGACTTCTGTGCATACCTTTACCAAACATTACCAGATGTTCTTCATGTTTCACTGTTGCAGTCATCACACTTGGGTTATCTTCCTACAGGTAGCCCTCAGCCCGAATACCAGAGACTTAGTATTTCTGCATCTGTTGCTGTCACTCCAGGACTGACGTCATGTCATCAGGGGTATAAAAACAGGGCAGCCGATGCCATTACATCAGTCTTTCTTGACGAGGAGCCCGAAGCAGAAGCAGTTCACACGAGTGCCGGTCGGCCACTACCTGAGTTTTAGTTTCCGAAATGAATTATCCTGAAGTCTTCTGAAGCTAATTACCCCATTGGGGACCCTTTTTTCTTAATCTAACTGATGTCAGAAAAAGTTAACAATTGTCTTGCCTGTGGAAAGCAAATACCACACCGAGATTTCCATTCTTACTGTGTCATCTGTTTAGGCCCAGACCACAACGTACCTTGCTGTCGGTTTTGTGCCTTGTTCAATGGCTGAACTATTCGTCGGGCCATTTTTGTCACTAAATACTTTAGTTCTCTATCTCTGTATTCTGAAATGGCTTTGGCAAGCCATCCGACCACCGATCTTCAGAAAAAACGTAAGGATAAAGACAGAGACAGACCTCACAGGTCCAAAGCTGCCAACGACACTTACATTAAGCTAGTTGCCAGTTTGCTGGTACTCATGCGCTTTCGCAGCCTCTGATGCCTGGTTCACTGGATTCACAAGCCTCTACCGAGACCCGTTTGGAGTCCTGTATGCTGCGAGACTCTTCTTCCACTATGGAACCTGTTGATGTTGACTATGGAACCTGCGGATGTCTCTATCTTGGATGGGTCCAGAGCCGCTCAGCAGGCACCAGCTTCTGAGAAAGTTCTTCGCACTACTGATGTTCAACACAAACCGACGACTTTCGCGTCTTCAGTTCTGTCTAAAACTACTGAGTTTCTAAGGCCAAGACTACGCGCTACCCCTAAAAAACGACCAAAGAATATGCATTTGCTCCCTTACCACATCATCAAATGCTTAAAGTGGCAGAAGACCTTATGTTGATTAGAGGAAGTCAGCCTTCCCCTGCTAAGAGAAAGAGACCTGTCCCTGGCAGCTTCAACAGACCAAGAGTCTGATGACTCTGAGGTATCTGATAATGAAGACATACCCTTATTTGCTTATAAGGATTCAGATGCAGAAGAATCCATTCCCTCAGCTTCTCCCCCAGAGGATTTTTCTTTTGGTGAAACCTTGCATACTTTAAGAGAGCATTTCCACTGGGAATGCCAAGACTATCCTCAGTCCAAAAAGAGACTGAGAATTTCTAGATTTGCCACAACATAGGTCTTTAGCAATACCCCCAATCCTGGAAGTTGTGGATGATGTCTTTATGGGATCCAGTTTAACTCCTGATACTTTACCCCCCTGCTCCTACCAAACCAGACAGGTACTACAGAGTACCTGACTCTCACAAATTCCTTTTCAAAAATCCTACTGCTGACCCACAGATCATCTCCCAGGGGCCTAAAGGTATCAAAGCAACCACAGCTAAGAATCCCACCCCTTCAGACAGGGATTCCAAAGCTCTGGACAGATGGGGTAAGAAAGTATATACCTCTGCAACTCTCACCATTAGGGCTTTGATTTGTCAGTTTCAAGTGCTGAAGTACCAACAACATATTATGGAACATATTAAGCGAAAAATAGCTACCTTTACAGACTGTGCAAAAATAAAGAATTGCATGAGCTTATGCATTCTGCAAGCCAAGTCAGCAAGCATACATTGCAGTCTGGCTTTGACACCCTAGAAGCATCTTGCAGGGCAGCAGTCACTGGTTCAGTACTGAAAAGGCATGCTTGGCTTTAAGGAGCAGACCTTGCCAGACCATTTCAAATCAAAGTTATTAGATGCTTCTTTAAACAAGGACAAGCTGTTTGGCACTAAAGCAGAAGAGGTTCTTAAAAAGATGGAAGAAAAAGCTAAATCTATGCAGACAGTCAAAGAATTCCTGCAAGTACAGCCTCCTAGATTCAGTAGGTATTGCCCCTCGAAACATTGGTCCTTTCCAGCCCCCCTCAAGGCCATCTCAAACTAGACCCAGGGAAAACAGACCCCCAGACTACAGTCTCAGGGTATGCAGAGATCTAAGCAATGGAGTGCCTCCACCTCTAAAGCAGGGAGTACTAAACCAACCCCTTACGGAAAGAATTCCCAATGACTTCTTAACTCCACTGTCCACCTCTGCCCAACTGCTTGTGCCCCTAGGAGGAAAACTTGCCCTTCATGCAAAAAAATGGATTTCCATCACCAAAGACCGATGGGTCCTCAACATTGTATCCCAGGGGTACAAATTTTACTTCCACTCACTGCCAACCCCAAAAGGGTTCCCAGACCTTCCTCCAAACCAGTGGGCAGAGGCACAAAACCAAGTTCAATCCCTGATCTCTTTAATGGCAATTCAACCTGTTCCTGCGGAACACATAGGTCAAGGATTTTATTCCAGACTTTTTTCCTAGTACCCAGAAAAGAGGGCACTTGGCACCCAATCCTAGATCTTTCAATTCTCAACACCTTCCTGGTGGTACCAAAATTCAAAATGCTCACCCTGGAGCAGCTTCTATCTATGCTAGCCAAAGATGCCTGGTTAGTCAACCCAGACTTAAAAGAAGCCTGTCTGCACATCCCTATAAAGGAGTCATGCAGGAAATATGTATGCTTCAGGGCAGGATCTATGCATTATCAGTTCTCTGCACTTCCTTTGGCGTATCCACTGCTCCTAGAGTATTCACAAAATGCCTGGCTCCAGCCATTGCTTACTGCAGACAGAGAAATATTCAAATTTACCTGTACCTGGATGACTGCCTGACTCGGGTGGACAGTCAGGAAGTGCTGTTGCAGCACCTGACATTTGTAAAAAACCTTCTAACCTCCCTGGGATTACACCATCAATGAAAAGAAATCAAAACTAGTCCCCAGTCAAAAGGTTATATTCCTGGGAGCAAGCTTGGGCACAGCATCCCAGATGGCATTCCTCACTCCAGAAAAAACAGCCTAACTGACAGACTATTTTACCCAAATGGCCACCAGAACCCAGCTATCAGCAAGGAAAATCCTGCAGGCCCTAGGGTTCATGGCGTCATGCATCCTACTAATTCCATATGGCAGACTGCATATGAGGAAACTTCAGTGGTACTTAAAAAGTCTTTGGTGCCAACATTCTCAGGACCTGGAAACCGTCATTCCTATAGTACCCTGTCTAAGGACAGAGTTTCTTTGGTGAGCAGCAGCATGCAACCACAGCAAGGGATTGCCCTTTACTCAACACTGTGCCACCCAGACCCTAACCACAGACGCATCAGACTATGCCCGGGGGGCACACATGGGCGGCAAGTGCATTCAGGGTCACTGGACCCCAAGTCAAATTCTTCTGCACATCAACCAAAAAGCGATGCTAGCTATGCAGCACACTCTGACAGCTTTCAGATCCGTACTCTCACCAGGACACCTGCTAATAAAAACAGACAACATTACAGTTATGTTCTACATCAACAAGCAGGAGGGAACCCGCTCTTACCCACTCTGCAGGCTAGCCATGGCCCTGTGGAACACGGCCTTGGACATGCAGGTCCATCTGCAAGCTCAATTCCTGCCAGGCAAACAAAACTCACTGGCAGACAACTTAAGCAGAAATCTCCTAGACTCACATGAGTGGCAACTAGAATGTAGCACCTTCAACCTTCTGGTTCAGAAATGGGGGACCCCAGAGGTGCATCTCTTTGCCTCCCCCTGCAGTCACCAGCTTAGCAAATTATGTACCAGGGGACCTCACAGCAAGGCCTGAAAAGTGGATGCCCTATCCTTCCAATGGGTAACTCTCTCAATATATGCCTTTCCCTCTGCCCCTTCTCTCAAGAGTATTGCTCAAGATAAGACAGGACAGACCAAGGGCAATTCTGATTGCCCCGGACTGGCCATGCCAGCACTGGTACCTACTCCTGTGCAGCCTGTCACCGGTGCCTCCCTGGCACCTACACAAGAACCCAACCCTGCTCTCACAGCAGGGGGGACAGATCATGCATCCACAACTACAAACCCTAAATCTTGCAGCATGGCTTATTCCTTGAACTCTCTCCCCCAGTAACCAGCCTCACCAAGCAGGTGCTGGATGTCATTCTTGAAGCCAGAAGACCCAGTACAAGGAAATCCTATGCTAAGTGGGAAAGGTACTGCTCCTGAATACAGTCTAAAGGAGAGGACACAACTCTGTCCTCCCTGCCTCTAATCCTAGATTACTTAGCAGATCTACTTCATAGACGCTTATCCTTCTCCTCCATTAAGATCCATGCCACTGCCATTTCGGCTCATTACAACACTGAGCCACCTGTCTTCTCTCACTCTCTTATCAAACAGTTCCTGAGAGGGGCACACAACTTAAGGCCACCTAGGAGAGCACCCACCCCTGCCTGGGACCTTAACTTTGTACTGGAAAAACTCACCCCCCCCCCCTTTGAGCCTGCAGTGTCAGCAGAGTTAAAATTCCTCTCTTGGAAAACAGCCTAGCTTCTGGCCATCACTTCAACTAGAAGAGTGTCTGAGCTACAAGCACTTAATGGCCATGGAACCCTTCATTATTTTCCATGCTGACAGGGTTTCCCTCAGGGCTCTAACCCTTCCTTTATGCCTAAAGTGGTGACAAGTGTGCCTCTCAACCAATCTATCCATTTACCAACCTTCTTCCCTAATCCTCAAAATAAAGGGGAACGGATCCTGCACTCCTTGGACATACACAGCTCAGATTCTACCTTGATAGGACTAAGCCCTTCAGGAAAACTGACCAGTTACTAGTCAGCTTTGCACCAGGGGCAGAGAGCAAAGCCATTTCAAAGCAAACAATTTCCAAATGAATAGCACACTGCATCCATTTCTGCTATAAGCACCATGGGAAACCAACCCCTCAGGGGGACAGAACGCACTGAACTAGGGCAACTTCTACCTCTACAGCATTTCTCAGGGGAGTCCCTACCAGGGACATCCTGGAAGCTGCTGCCTGGAGTTCTGTACACACCTTCACCAAACATTACCACCTACCTATTTTTTCCAAATCCAGGGTGGGTTTTGCAACAGCAGTCCTGCAAGGCATAGTAGCCAGCCCCAACTCTTCATGACTGCCTCCCTTCTTCAGCTTTGGGAATCTACCTAAGTGTGATGACTGTAACAGTGAAACACAAAGAACAAAGTACAGTTGTGTACACTTACCGTAAATGTAGATGTTCGAGTGTATTCACTGTTGCAGTCCTGGTTTCCCTCCCTCCAGCCCTCTTGTCTCTCTCTCTCTCTCTCTCCTCTGTCTACTACTCACCCCTCTCAGGGGTATTGGTATTTACTTTTAACTGGTGGTGTTTTCCCCACCATAACTTAGCTCCCTATTTGGGGGGCTGTTGACATTTGGGGCAGGAAAAACTGATGTAATGGCTTCGGCTGCCTGTTTTTATACCCCTGATGACCTGAGTCAGTCCTGGAGCGACAGCAACCAATGCAGAAATACTAAGTCTCTGGTATTCGGGCCGACTGATGGCTACCTGCAGGCAGATAACCCAAGTGTGATGACTGCAACAGTGAATACACTTGAACATCTACATTTATGGTAAGTGTACACAACTGTATTTTAGATGGTGTCTCCAGAGCTAGAGCTGGTTTTGCTGATGCCATTCTTCATGGCATCTTAGAGGGCACTGCTGCTGCTTCCTCCCAAGTTTCTTCTTGAGCTTTTGCACTCTCCCATTTGTAATGAATACTGCAGTGGTGAATGTAAGGACATAGTACAGTTGTGTAAAATCTTACCATAACGGTAGATGTCCTTGCCTTCATTGCTATAGTATTCACTCCATCACCCTAGTCTTTTTTCCTTCCTGGATGTGCAGATTCTCTTTGGTTTTCTTTGGACTGCTGTTCCTACTGAGGCAATCAGTTGCGAGAATGGTATGCCTGAACGTCACCCTTATGACCTATGCTACACAAGGTGTGTGAGTGACGTTTAGCGTACCTTAAAGCAATGGTAGACTTTGGTAAGCTAGCCAGATGGTGTGCTTCATGACAGAGATTCCCATTTGTAATGAATACTGCAGCGGAGAAGGCAAGGACATCTGCCGTTATGGTAAGATTTTACACAACTCTACTTTCTTCTGAAACTTAATCTAAGTTTAAGTCCAAACAGGTGATCTGATGTCAATCTTCATTCATTCTTGATTGATTGGTTCAGTTATGACCTCTCTGAACCGAGTCGGACGTAATACATAGCTTGCACCAGCCAAAAACTGTTGAGCTAAGGCTCTACCCACAACATCCCTCTTCCCATTACCTCAGATCTCATTTGCTGCTCTGAAAATTGGATGCGTCAGCCGATGATCTCTGGTAAGTGATCATATTTACTGTTATTTCTGTGCTTAATTGATAATAGACTCTTCTTTAATCTTTTTTGATTGCTCTTGCTTTTTTCTGTGTATGTGTTTTTTGACTGTAGATATCTTTCTCCCCACTCCGTTTTATCTAAATGTATTTCTTGTTACAATCACTGGTAGCTCCTTTTCTCCCTCTCTCTCGCTCCCTTTACTGATTGGTAGTCCTTAAATACCATTGTTGGTATATTCTTTTTACCATTGCTGGTAATTTTCCAAAAACAATTCTCCTATTTGGGTGTGTCTCTGAGTGTGACTGGAAATGAGAGAGGAACATAAAGGAACACTAGGCTTCAAACAGTGTCAGGATTGTCCATCCTATAATCAACTCCGTAAATAATGCACGAACTCCAACCAAGTAATAAATCTGGAAGCTGACTTTGAAGAATCACTGCTCGTACTTATGATGAAATAAATTTATTATCACTCCACACAATACAACAGACGATGAACGGTTAAGCGCTTTCAACTGTGATACACAGTCTTCATCAGAACAACATATTACTTGTACATTGATGTTTATATACTATATCATTTACATACTTAAAAAACTTTAAAGACATATTACTCACTGTGGTTAAGTAAAGATGAAAGTAAAATAAATACACACAATTTCTGCTTTACTATGTGTGTACTTTGACTACTGACATCTTGTTCTTCTCCCATAAATTTTACCATACTCAAATACATCCTATCACTAATCATGAATCTCATCATATACATACTTTGTGAAAAAAGTGAAAAAAGTGAGATCACATGAATAAATCAGAATAAAAATATTCTCCCTACTATATGTTCTAATAATACATATCCTATCTAAAACTACTATGTTGTTGTGTGCATAATAATATATATGCATTCTGATGGTATATGAAATTCACTATTTCAAACATAAATCTATAAATACTTATACCATCCTTAAAAACATGAATAATAAAAATGAAAATAAAAATATATAAAATCAGAATAAATGTACATATACTATAGGTAAACATGACACATACTTCACTAAACTTTTCCGCATCAAATATATGTTCAAATAAGTGCTGGATTATATATAAAAAATCATATATGGTTGTGGCAAAGTCATACACCCATGATAAAATAATGCTACACAACACGCACATAACCCTACATATCTATAAATATCTAAATACAAATTACAGGATGCAAGATATAAATTACTAGATATCAAATACTAATGATGTATCACTCTTACAACTATATAAACTCACTTATAACAAGGCTAAAAATGGTTTTATACTAACAAAATCGTTAAGACCTGGTTTTCTGGTGGAATCTGTCAGGATCTGCCATCTACTCTCACTTGCTGCTAACTCCATCTTCCAATTCCCTCCGAATGATGTGATGGAAACCTGATCAATAATGGCAAATATAAAACTATGATCTATCCCTTGTTCCATAATATGCCTGTATAACGCATTTTTACTATCACATTTCTGTATCCGGTATGAATGTTCGTATATGCGTTTCTTCAGTTGTCTTTCCGTTTTGCCAATATAGTGGGCATTACACCGTGTGCAATTTGCTATATACACAACCCCTTTAGAACAGCAATTCCCAGTTTTGCATCTAATAAATGTGCGATTAATATCATCTAATCTGATGGTATTGGCTATGTTAATGTACTTACATTGTTTACACCTTCCACATTTTCTGGTTCCCTTATATGTAACTACTACATCCTTACTATGGCTAGCTCTCTCCAAAAGTCGTTTAATATTGGGTGCCGTTTTATATACACATTTTGGATATTTATCCCATCTTTGTTCTTTATCCATAGATGTTAATATTGCCCAGTGTTTCTCTAAGATTTCTTTAACCAAATGTGTATGAGGTGTATATGTGAGTACACATACTCTTCCTTGGAATTCACTTTGTCCATCTGTCTTATCGTTCATTATATAACAGCCTAATAATGGTGGATATTTGTGTCCCCATTCGCCTTCCACATATCTAATTACTTCATTAACCATTTTCATTGGGTATGCACGGTCTAAAAATAACCCTCTGATGTTATTGAGTTCTGCCTCCATTATAGTCCTTGTGGAAGACATCCTGGCTGCCCGAATACATTGCCCTTTCACTATATTTTTAAATACATGTGGAGGATGGCTGCTACTAAAATGTATATAGTCATTCGAAAATGTGGGCTTTCTGTATAACTTGGAGATGAAACCCACATCATCATGACTGATTAATACATCCAAAAATGCTATTTCAGTGTTACTGAAACTGTGTGTAAACTTTAAAAAACTGGTGGTGTTGTTTATATAAGTCATAAATTCCTGTATTTTATCCACTGGGCCTTTCCACATGATCATCCAGGTATCTAGCATAATAGGAAATGTCAGAAAAAAACGTGCTGTTAAATATATATTCTGACTCCCATTCTAGCATGACCAGGTTTGCGAAAATGGGAGCACAGGCTGCTCCCATGGCCACACCCCTGATCTGTTTGAAAAATTCTCCCTGAAATGCTATGTAGTTGTGGTCCAGTACAAGCCCCATCATGTCACATATTAAAGAGATCTTATTCCATGTCAGGCCTGAATATTTCCTTAAGCTATTGGCAAAAAATTCCAGGCCCTCATCTTTGGGAATGCTGGAAAAAAAGTATTTAGATATTTATAGATATGTAGGGTTATGTGTGTGTTGTGTAGCATTATTTTATCATGAGTGTATGACTTTGCCACAACCATATATGATTTTTTATATATAATCCAGCACTTATTTGAACATATATTTGATGCGGAAAAGTTTAGTGAAGTATGTGTCATGTTTACCTATAGTATATGTACATTTATTCTGATTTTATATATTTTTATTTTCATTTTTGTTATTCATGTTTTTAAGGATGGTATAAGGGTATTTATAGATTTATGTTTGAAATAGTGAATTTCATATACCATCAGAATGCATATATATTATTATGCACACAACAACATAGTAGTTTTAGACAGAATATGTAGTATTAGAATATATAGTTAGGACAATATCTATATACTAATTTATTCATGTGATCTCAGTTATTTTTTTCCATTTTTTTTCCATTTTTTTTCACTAAACAAAGTATGTATATTATGAGATTTATGAGTAGTGACAGGATATATTTGAGTATGGAAAAACCAATGGTAGAAGAACAAGATATTAGTAGTCAAAATATACACACATTAAAGCAGAATTTGTGGGTATTTAAATGTACTTTGATCTTTACTCAACCACAGTGTGCAATATGTCTTTAAAGTTTTTGGCGGTAACCAAAGTAATTACACAATTAAGTATGTAAATGATATAGTATATAAACATCAATGTACAAGTAATATGTTGTTCTGATGAAGACTGTGTATCACAGTTGTTGTATTGTGTGGAGTGATAATAAATTTATTTCATCATAAGTACGAGCAGTGATTCTTCAAAGTCAGCTTCCAGATTTATTACTTGGTCAGTGTCAGGATTGTGGCAGAAAGATGCCCAATTCGGATGGGTATCTTTTCTGCATTTACTGTCTGGTTGTCCCCCACCTTGAAATTTTGTAAAATTTGTCAAGGCTTTTGTGCCCATATGTTAGCAGAACAAAGAAGCAAGCTTATTTTAAAAGGCTTGTTAAAAGGTCTTTTTGATGAAGCCATCTCTAAGACACAGACTTCTAAATAAGCTAAAATAGTTAAAAAAAAAAAAAAAAAAGAGAGAGAAGTCACTCCTTGCCGTCCTCACCTTCGGCACAGGAAGGAAAGTCTCTTAAATCACAGGTTCTGCCTGTCTCTACGGGACCGAGAGTTAAAGTCCAAAAATAGACTTACTCAAAGACATAGACTTCGACAGTGGCTCAGTCCACCTTGGTTCTGACTGTCATTGTACCAATACATACTACTTTGGCACTGACCACCACCTTGGTGCCGACGACCTCTTCAGCATAGACGGTAGTTTCTGCTACAACACCTTACCATTTCATATTCGGTCCAGGCTTCCCCTTCTACACAACCGATGGTGCCAAAAGTTGAAACACTTACAGTTCCCAGGACTAGATATTCCCCTTCAGTAGATGACTCCGTGTGTCAGTTCCCCAACCCTTTTCTTGATAGACCTGAGTCCCCTTTGGGAATGTCCATCTCTTCCTCCAGGAGTCTCACGGAAGTGGATGTAGTCAGATTGGTGGACCAACTTTTGGCAGCCTGGAGGTTTCTGCACCTGCGCAGTCCTCTCTCCCTTCTGGAGCCAAGGCTTATTCTCCTAGGACTCCACCAGTTTAGCCTCCTTCGACCTCTTTCCAAGGTTTGGAGCTCTTCCTTTGACTCTGCCGGTACCAGCTACCTTGGTGCTGACGGTGGATCTTACCTTGGCACCGGGGTCATCTATGTTGACTTCTGATCCGTTGAACACCCAGGACCGTGGTTCGGCTGATGGTTCCAAGGCCATTTCCACGGTTCTGACTGTTCTTATGGTACCATCCTCAGCTCTTGAAACCATGGTAGTTTCAAACCCTGCCCTGGCTCATGTTCTGGAGGGTGGTTCATCGGAGCAGGGTGTGACCCCGGTTCCGAGGTTGGAATTCTCTGTTCCGGGTTCCCATCCCTCTCCAGGTGGACTTGCCTTCCAGATCATTGAGAAAACTCTAGCCTCAGCAGTCTCCCAGCTGGCTCCTTCCTCAGAGTATCATATCTATGTATCCCCTGGTTCGCAGTTGTCACAATCTGCTATGCTGGGACAGTGGGCACAAGAGCTGCAAGACATTCTTGTCCAGGGCCCTTCCTCTTAGGAGTCCTGCTCAGAACCTCCCCTTGAGGAGCCAACCCATAAGAGGACATGCAAGAGGAAGCATCTAGATTCTTCAGAAGAATCGGTCGTAGAAGACACAAATTACGATGAAGGGGAAGGTTCCCTCCACTCACCCTTTAAGATGTATCCTTCGGAGACATCCTAGAAATATTGAAACAGAGGGTGATTGGAAGTCCTCAAACCCATCCTCCAAGGAATACGTGTTCTTGCAAGCTTTTCGTGCCTGCCTGTCTACTTCTTGGGTGAATTCACCTGCTGATGACCTAGTTAAGTTGATTGTTCAGTGAGTGTGGAAGGCCCCTGACTCCATAGCCTATTCCTCGGAGACCAGGTAAGATTTAGTTAGCCCCAGAAGATCAGCCCCATTGGTCAAAGGGTCTAGCAGTGGATGCCATGGCGGTGGCCACCAAAAAGGAACTCGCTGAGGAGAGTTCAACTGTCCATCCTCCTGAGAGTCCCAGATGATGTACAAATTTGGGAAGCGGCTCTTTGCTTCATTGACCTTCGCTTATTAGGTCCTTGAACTTCTTGGCACACTTTACTAGACTCCAAGACACCCTTGCAGGAGCAGTATCTGACGAGGTTTGGGATAAGTTTGCCTCTCAGCTTGCCATCCTGGAGTCCATTTCAAATTTGTCCATGTGGCTTATTGCTCATACAACCGAAGGGACGTCTAGAGCAGCGGGTACAGGCATTGCCATTAGGCGTCATGCCTGGATGCAGTTGTGTGACTTCACAGAACCATTTAAGTCTTCCTTTTTCAATACTCCTGTTGATGGTACTTCCTTGTTTGGCCTGAAAGTTAGAGACACACTAGCCAGGTGTGAAAAAGACTGAAAGACCCTTTCTACTGTGGGCGTTCATTTTTCCACTCCATAATGATCTTATTCTGGGAATCAGAGAAGTGAAAAAATATGGCTCAAGAAGACTCAAAGGCCTTTCTGGGATACACGTGATGAGTATTCCCCCTGGGGCAGAGAGGCTCGATTGCTTACCTCTGGAGGCAGTCTGGGAAAGATTTTCTCTGCACCATTCAGCCTGGCTTACAATAACTTTGGATACCTGGGTGATGAAAATAATTACCAGAGGTTACCACATCCCCTTCAATCTTTTGCCAAAACACCAAAAGCGAATCCTAGATGTTCCACCCAGTCAGAGGGATCTAGCAGCAGTAGAAATTTAAAACCTGCTTTAAAAAGAGTCATCCAGGTAGTCCCACCAGACCAAATAAGATCCAGATTCTACTCAAGATTCTTCTTAGTGCCAGAAAAGACAAGAAACTGGAGACCAATCCTGGATTTCAGCCAACTGAACATATGTGTACAACAGACTATTCCAGATGGTCACGGTTCAATCTATCCTTCCCTTTCTAGAGAAGGATGATTGGATGTGCTCTGTAGAGCTAAGGATGTGTATTGCCACATAAAATGGACAAGCACTCCAGAAGATATCTCTGCTTCCAGCTAGGAGCCATTCATTACCAATTTCAACCACTGCCCTGTGACCTCACCACAGCCCCCAGGGGGTTCACCAAATGCATGGCAGTCATGGCAACTCATTTGAGACTACAAGGATTCCGGGTGTTTCCATATCTAGACAACTTGCCCCTTACCTCCCCCTCCAGGCATCTACTGCTGTACTCCATAGGCTTTGTTCTACATCTTGCTGAAACACTAGGCATTTCAGTCAAGAAGGAAAAGTCACAATTGACTCCCACACAGGATTTGGAGTTCATCGGAGCAAGATTAAATACAGTGTCCTGTGTGGCCTCCTTTCCCCTCCACAGGCTGCTGAAGCTAAGATCTCAGGTTCAACTAATCATTTCCCAAAACAAAGTTCCTGCTCATCTGGTACTACAAGCTCTGGGAATCATGGCAGCAACTATAACGTTCGCACCCCTAGCGAGGTACCACACGAGGCTGCTCCAATGGCTCTTGGCATCACACTGTTAGATTGTAACACATCTCATGTCCCATCCAGTCCCGATAAATCGCTGAAAAAAGGATTTTTCATGGTGGATGAGGCCAGAAGAGAAATCTATGGGGTCGTAACTTTTTCCCGTCTCAGCTCAAGGCCATAGTGACCACAGATGCTTCCCAGATAGGGTGGGGGCATTATATGGGAAAGACTGTTCAAGGCACTTGGTCCCTGCAAGAGGCCAAATTGCACATCAGTGTCCTAGAATTGAGGGCAGTGCTTTCAGTGTTGCAAGCATTCCAGTCTGTCCTTCCCTTCAGGGACAGTTGCAATCCAGTCAGACAAAATGTCCGTAGTCTGGTATTTCAACAAACAGGGAGGAACGAGATCCTACCCTCTATGTTGGGAAGCCCTAAGTATTTGGCAGTGGGCTATCGCTTCCAACCGCTTTCTGATAGCAACATATATCCTGGGGCACTCCAACGTGATTACAGAAAAACTGAGCAGAGATGTATCCTCCTGCCTCACGAGTGGTCTCTCAATCTCAACATAGTGACGATGATTTTTCGTCCGTGGGGTCAGCCGTGCTGCAATCTGTTCGCCTCTCCCATAAACAACAAATGCAGCAGCTACTTTGTCCTAATTCCCCCTCACAGGCAGTCCCTGAGAGACTCACTTTTCTCGACTGACCCCTGGACGTCTGTATGCTTTTCTCCCATTCCACTGATTTCCCCCCAGTTTCTGAGGAAAGCCCAAAGGTTAAGAAGCAGAGTAATTCTCATTGCACCTTATTGGCCCCACCAAGTCTGGTTCCCATTTCTTTGGCCTCAGCTGGTTAACTGTCCTTGGACTCTGGATCCAGCTCTGGACCAGCTGTCTCACACTCAGGGCCTGGTGCAGCCCAGTCTTCAAAATCTCAAGCTGACTGCTTGGTTTCTCCAATTCCAGTAATTGCCAGGCAGAATAACTTGTCCTCTCCAGTACAAAAGATATTTCTGGCCTTCCATAAACCATCCACCAGGAAGCTTTATCTAAGCAAATGGAAAAGACTTTCAATTTGGGTGTGTGCAAACTACGTAGACCCTTTCTCAGCATCAGTTAAGTTCCTGGAATATTTAGCTACCCTGTTTGAAAAGAGGGCCTCTATATCCACAGTTAAGGTTCATTTGGCTGCCATTTCAAATGTTCATAATGGTTTTGATGACCATTCCTTGATGTCTCATCTTTTATGCAGAATTTTTCTTAAAGGTGCTGTGCATTTAAAACCCACATTCAAAGATCCTGTAGTGACATGGGATTTGACCTTGGTCATAGTGTCTAGTTTGACAGTTATTTGAGCCAGCAGCTACTTGTGACCTCCAGTTTTTATCTTGGAAGACCACCCTCTTCCTAATAGCTATCATGTCTGCTAGAAGAATTTCAGAGTTGCAAACTGTGTGTGAATCATCCCGATATCCTCTTTCACAAAGAAAGAGCATCACTCAGAACCAATCCCTCCTTCCTTCCCAAAGTGGTATCAGACTCTAATATCAACCAGGCCATAGACCTACTAGTCTTCTTCCCAAATTTTGTGAACATAGGAGAGTACCATTTACACTTGTTGGATGTCCAAAGACAATTATGTTTTTACTTGGACAGAACAAAGAAAATCAGAACAAATATTTCTACCCTTTTCAGGACCTAGATTGGGCAAACCTGTATAAAGGTCACCATGTTGAAATGGCTTAGAGACTGTATTACCTTTATCTACAATCAGAACAAACTCAAACTGTCTACTACTGTTAGAGCTCATTCTACCAGATCTGTTTCCACTCCAGCAATTCCAGAGTTTCTATGGAAGACATATGTGCACCTGCAACTTGGTCTACTCCACATACTTTTATCACCCATTACAAATTAGACATGGTCTCCAGGGGAAGAGCATCCTTTGGCTCTCTGGTGTTCAGGAATATCCTTCCTTAGGGCTGTCCAGGATCTAAAGTAGCTGGGGACTCTGTCCCATCAGTCAGGAATGAAGCTTGACAACATCAGATAAAGAAGTTATGTTCTTACATGTAACATTCCATCTGTGTTATCGATCTTCATTCATTCTTGACATCCCACCCTCCTACCCCCTCCAAAAGACTCCTTGGAGGTTCGGACCTATTCCTGGGACGTTATAGGGTTATACCTTAGACAGGGCTTCTATATTTTCTTCACTACAAGGCAAACTGTATCTGAGGTATTGGGAAGAGGGGTATTGTGGGTAGAGCCATAGCTCAAGAGTTTTTGGCTGGCATGAGCTATGTATTTACGGCCAAGTCTGTTCAGAGAGGTCGGAACTTAATCCATCAGTCAAGAATCAATGACGAGCGACAACACAGATGGAACGTTATGGTAAGAACATAAATTCTTTTTCATGTTTTCCTCAAATGATTGCTAGATTTAGTGATGTTTTTGCTGGAGAGTATTTGGGAACTATCCCAAAGCTAGACAAGGGCATATGACCTTATAGAAGACAAGATGCCCAATTCTGCAGCTATTCCCTGTCTCTTACCAGCTTTGGAAGATGTTTATAAAGCTGCCTGCAGGACACCAATATCTATTCCAGCAGTCATTGAAAAGAATTGGAGAAAATATAGGGTCTCCTTGGATATGATGGATCATTCTTCTCACTTGACTGCTGGCGCAGCTGTGGTTTTCCCAGCTGCCTACTTAGATAAAAAGGCCTTGCCTTCATTTAATTCAGTGCTCCCTGCTTAAAAGGAGAAAATGGTTAAATCTTCAGGACAAACAGATGTTTCTTTCTAGTAATCTAGCTTTTAGAATGTTAAATTATCTAGGCTATATGATATAATTTATTTTAAAGTGTGGGTACAGTTTGGATGATTTTGCTGCATCCTTATTTGCAAAGCAAAAGTCTTGTATAAATGAAGTTATTTCTGATTTGACTTGGTTTCGAAAAATGCTTTGAGGGGTGTGCTTGAATGTGCAGGTACAATCTCAAGATGTGTTGCATATCTGTTGTTTTAAGATGGTATGCTTCATTGCTTAATCAGAACGCTGATATAAAATCCAAAATTTTGAATGCACCCTTTAGTTCTGAATTGATGTTTGAGAATCTGTATAACAGAGGACCCAAGTAGTGGGATGACAGAGGCAAATTAATCTATAGGGTATCTAGAATGTTTCATATACTCGAGTTCTCCCCAAACAAGGCATCTTCTTTCAAGGGGCAGAACAAAAAAAAAAACTGCCAAACAAAGGAAATGTCAGGAAGATAATTCTTGGAAACCATCCCCTGTAAAGGAAAGACTATACTGAGTCACAGAGCACCCCTAACTCCCACCCCCATCCTTCTCTTCCTTCTTCCCCCAGACATGCTGTCAACCCTGCAGCCTTGCTGCAAATAGTCACAAACAAATGGGTTCAGAGAATAATTTGGAGAGCATACATTTGGCATTGGATAGAAAATCATCCACCTTTCAGGACCTTCAGATAACTAATCCTAGATTTGAACTTTATACATACCTTTGTAAAAGTTCAAAAAGTGCTCACCTTACACTGTGTCCCAGAGTTGCTTCTAGTCCACTTTTTATGGTAACTGTAGATGTCAAGGATGCTTTTCAAAATCCTATTGCTCCCAATTTTAGGAAATTTTTAAGATTTGCTGTATTAATGTCAGATCTAATGTTGTCCCTTTCATTTTTCCTCATGAATGGGTCTTTGATCCAACTCAGCCTCATCTACAAGACTTTAGATCTGAATCTCGAGCTCCTCCCTATACCCTTAATGCCCAATTCCATCCCCAACTCTGCAAATCTTGTTTGCTGCCATTGGAACAAGATTGCAAAACAAATCTCGAGAGTGTGTGCCTTTTTATCTATATTTCTCAAAATGTTAAAATTAATATTAGTTACAGTTCTCTCCTCCTACCTCTAATTGTTTCTAGTAGTTTACTAGCGTTGTGTATGTCTTTTACCTGTCCCTTCGTGCTTGTTTTTTTTTTTTGGGTCTGCAAGATATGCATCTGGTTTAATCCCAAGGCCCTTTCTGACGAGTGCAACAAATTAATAATTAAAGGCTTTCTTCCAGCCTCCTCTTCTACTGGGGCTCAAACCCCCTCTAAATCTCATCAAGGCTTCTGAGAATCCAAGAAGTGAGCCCTCCATAAGTTCTGCAAGACTTGTTAGAGCTTTCTGAAAAACATTGAAAAACATTGGATCTGACCTTTTCAGATCCGAAGAGTGTGGCACTCATCACATGCGACAGGCATTACTATCACTAGCTCTCCTGTGCCATCCACTTCCTACTCTGATCCCAGACCCTTGGTCCGACAATCAGGAGTCTGTCACCGGAATTTGATTTGAAACCTGTGTCTCCAGCTGTG
This sequence comes from Protopterus annectens, assembly GCF_019279795.1. NCBI lineage: Eukaryota > Metazoa > Chordata > Ceratodontiformes > Protopteridae > Protopterus > Protopterus annectens. The sequence continues at coordinate 869,772,957 of NC_056728.1, read as the reverse complement.
CCTGCTCAGTTATTGCAAATCCCAAAGAAGCAGTCCAGGCCAGCAGCTGTAGCATTATACAGATTTTCTAGGAGCTTGGCAGAGACAGATGTGGACAGGATGATTCAGAGACTCCTTAGGGCTCAGATCCAGATGGCAATCTTGCCAACTCTGTCCCCTCCTGGATCTGTGTGCACACCTGCCCAACAGATACTATCATCTTCTCTGATCTAGTCTGAGGTTTAGGAGTCTCAGAATACAAGATCTAGAGAGAAAGCTCTTTTCCTTGACTCTGATGGTGTCCCTGATCAGTCTTGCTCAAATATCTTCGGACCAGAGCGATTCTCAAATCCAAGAGGCCAGCGTTGCGTCTGAGGGGTTTGGTTCAGCTCCTACTTTGTCAGATCCTTCCCTTTCCTTTGGTGCATTGGCCTTGGATAGCTTGGGTCAGATTCTCTTGGGAAGGCTCTGATTCGGGTTTGGCCTCGGCCTTCCTTCTTTAGTTGCTTTGGCTCCAAGGAAGGGGGGAGAGGTTTCCCAGGGTCCATCAGCTTTCCCGGTAGTAGAAAGGGCCTTCTGATTGCATAGAGAGTCTTCCTCTGTAGTCTCAGATCTTGTCCTCGCCCATCATCTCTGCTCCTCAGGGTCAGCCAGCTCAAGGAAGCCTCCACACATTTCCCAGAGGGATTCCCCCTCTCTTCCGACTCCTCTCTCCAGCACCCCACAGAAGAGGCTCCTCAGAAGAGAATGTAAGAGGAGGCACATAGACTCCCCTTTGGAGTATGTCACAAAAGACACTGATTTTGATGGAGAAGGGTCCCCTGTATCACCACCTGACAATGTCTCCTTTGGGGCCATCCTGGAAAATCCTCAAACAGAAAGGTGGCTGGTCTTCCAGAACTCCTCCTCCTGCAGAATCTGTGTTCCTGGAGGCTTTCGGGGCTGGCCCATTTACATCTTGGATGCCCCCCCCCCCTCAGCACATGAACTTATTGACCTGATTTCCCGCCAGACTTGAAAGGAACTGGACACTGAGCCCATCCCCAAGTGCCCTGATAAGTTTTTGGTTCCCTTCAGACAGACTTCACTGGAGCAAGGGAATCCCAGCTGATGCCATAGTTGTGGTGGCAGTCAGCAAACGGAGTCCTGAGTGATGGACAGATTTGGAAAGCACATATATGCCCCAACCACATTCATAGTGAAGTCGTTAAATTAACTGGCACATTTTACTTTTCTACAGAGGGATTTGATCAATGAACTTTCAAAACTCTCTGAGTCCATCTCTGCGAAGGATCTCAAGAAAGTTTCTCCTCAGCTGGCTACTCTTTTGTCCATTGCCAATTCATCAATGAGGCTGTTCTCCCATACAGTGGAGAGAGTCTCACACATAGCCGGTTCAGGCATAACCATTAGGAGACATACCTGGATGAAGCTATGCAACTTCGCAGAACCCTTTAAGATGACTTTTGTTAATGCCCCCTTTGATGGCTCCTCCTTGTTCAGGTCATCAGTGAAGAATACGCTTGCCCACAGTGAGCAGGAAGGAAAGACCCTGTCTGCCGTGGGAGTTATGTTTTCTACCCCTCAACATACCATCTGATGTTGTCAATCTTCACTCATTCCTTAACTGTGGGCTCTGTTCCATGCCTCAGAACCGACTTGGATGTTTTTCAAGCTTGCTCCTCCCAAAACTCTCGAGCTAAACTCTACCTATAATGCCCCTCACTAATTACATCCGATCTCGTTTGCCGCTTCGTGGTGTCAAATGCGTTCATCCAATCTCTCAAGTCTTGGTAATATATTATTGTGATTTTCTTATATTTTTTGTTTATCTTTTTTAATACAGTTTTTCTTTGTCTACCCGCTTCTCCCTCATATTTAGTGCATGCGTTACTGTCTTCTTCCCTTTATCTCACCTTTTACTCTTAGGTAATCTAAAGTACCATTGTTTGTACTTACTTTCCCTGCTTCCTTTACCACAGGGTAATTTCTGTTATCATTGCTGGTAATTTTTTCTTTTTTTCTGTTCTTTACAAAAAAAGACACTTTCTCTCTCTCTTTCCTCTGTGTGTGCTGGTGTGTGCGTGTGGCTTAGGCCTCTGTTTTTTGACTATGGCCGATAAGTCTACTAAGGGCACGTCTGGGTTTAATAAATGCCAAAAATCTGATAGAAAAATGCCCAACTTAGATGGGCACACCTTTTGCGTTTACTGTCTAGGTGGTGTCATCTCCAGCAGGATTGTGCTATTTGTCATGGGTTCTCCACCAGGACTTTGACAGAACAAAGAAACAAGCTTATTTTAAAGGGACTTTTGAAAGGTAATTTTGACGAGGCGATATCTGTTACCAAGACTGAAGCCAGCTCTTCCTCTTCTACTTCATCCAAAGCTAAAAAAAAAAAAAAAAAAAAAAAAAACACATTCTCATTCGGTTCCCACAAGTTCGTCGGAACCACCTGTAAAATTGACCAGACCTCCCTCTGTGACAGCTGCATCTTCGGCACTGATAGATAAAGATGACTTCACTTTGACTCAAACTTAGATGCAGACATCTGAAGTTTTTGGTACCAACTGAACCCTTGGTACCGAAGCAGCCTTTACTTATAACATTTCCAAGGACCTCTTAATTTCCATCTGTGGACCTGTTCGCTGACCGTCCACCAAGTTCTTTTTTGGAACCAAGACCACCTCGGTCCCCATCAACCTCCTCTGTTTGGTTTACTAAGAGCCTTTCAGAGTCAGATATTATAAGACTGGTCGACCAGTTCCTGATGGTGAGGGGATTGCCTCCATTCTCTGCTCCAAGCCAATTCTGCTTTGGAGCCAGTCCTTCCTCTATACCCATTCACATATCTCCTCCAACTCCAGCCAAGATTTCAGACCCCCTGGTACTGACTTTCCCAGCTCTGACTGCCTCTATGCCATTTAGAGTTGCTTCTCTGGCACCAATAATTGCCTTGAGATCTTCTGGTTTGTCAGAACCGGAGACCTCCCAAGGTCAAAGATTCGTTGCTGGCTCCGAGGGGCAAGTTTCGACTTTGAAACTTTCAGTCCCCTCCATGCCCATCTGGGCCTCGGCATTTGTAAGCTCAGCCTTGACTTCTGCCTCCGAGTCGGCTTCCTCAGTGTGGGGTGGGACCACTGTTCTGAAAGAGTCTATTTCGGTTACGGGCTCCCATCCCTCTATGGGGGCCTGCTTTTCGGACCATGGAGAAGGCTTTGTCCATTGTGGACTGTGCCATCCCTCTTGGGCCAAGTGTCTCATACATCCTCTCGACCAGAGCTTCCTTCAGGCTCATCTCTGGGACAGAGAGCACAGAAGCCTCAGGAACGATCCACCATGGTGATCTCTTCTTCGGATACCTCTCCGGAACATCCCACCGAAGCACTACCTTCGAAGAAGCAGTGGAAGAGGAAGCACTTGGACTCCCCAGAAGAGACTTTCACAGAGGATACTGATTTTGATGAAGGGGAAGGTTCCCCTAGGGTTGCCCCCTGATGATGTTAAAAGTTTTTCTGGAGTTGTTCTTGCAAATAAGCAGTTATATTATCTCTCTCTCTCTGTGGTTCCTGAATATTTACTTTTGCTTGACCTCTTACTTATTCAAGATATAATAGTCCAGGATCTCTTTATTTTTGGATTTGTCCTTTGGGGACATCCTAGAAATTCTGAAGCAGAGAGGTGGCTGGATTTCCCTCCAACCTTCCTTAGAGGAATCTGTATACCTGGAGGCTTTTCATGCCCAGTCCTCTGCCACTTGGATCCCTCCACCCGTTGATGAGCTTATTAGCCTAATCGTTAAGTGGACCTAGAAGATTCCTGACTCCATCAAGCCAATCCCTAAGAAATCTGACTGGATTCTGTCTTAAGGATGAACAACATTGGGCCAAGGATATTCCAGTAGATGCCATGGTGATAGCGGCAGCCACCAAAAGGGAACTTGCAGAGGAATGTTCTACTATCCATCCTCCTAACAAGGCGTCTAGGACTATGGATAGGTTTGGGAAGCAGGTATACGCTTCATCGACCTTCACTCTCAGGTCCTTGAATTATATGGCACACTTCACCAGGTTGCAGAGAGATCTGATCAAAGAGCTTTCAGACACACAGGAGCATTAGCTGAAGGAGTCTGAGATGAGGTTACCTCTCGGCTCGCCACCTTTGACTTGATTTCCAGTTCGTCCATGAGGCTAATTGCTCATGCAGCTGAAGGGACAACAAGAGCAGCAGGTTCAGGTGTAGCCATCAGGAAATGAGCCTGAATGTGCTTGTGTGACTTTGCGGAGCCATTTAAATCTTCTTTCATCAACGCTGCATTTGATGGATCATCCCTGTTTGGATCCAAGTTTTAAAGACACACTAGCCAGATGTGAGAAAGATGGGAAGACTGTTTCTGCTCTGGGCATACGATTCTCCACTCCTCAGCAGCCCTACTCTAGGAACCAGAGAAGTGGGAAGCTATGGTTCAAAAAGATCCAAGGACCTTTCCAAGACTTGCATGGCAAGGACTTCTCCTGGGGCAGAGGGGGAAGTAATAATTGAAGATGCTATCCAAGAGGCAGAAGTGGCCCACAGAACCAAGGATCCAGAGATTCCTTCTTGGGTAACTCCTACCAGCATTCCTTAATGGAGGCCCAGTTGCCTTCCTCTGGAGGTAGTTGGAAGATTATCCCTGCACCAGTCTTCCTGGCTACAAATGACATTGGACCAATAGGTGGAGGGGATCATTTCCAGAGGATACATCATTCCCCCTTCATCAAAACCAAAAACACAAAAAAGACTCCCAGACATTGCACCCAGTCACAGGGAAACATCAGTCTTAGAAATCCAAAAACTGCTCGACAAAAAAAGTCACCCGATATCACTCCCACCAGACCAGAGAGGATCTGGAATCTACTCAATGTTCATTTTAGTGCCCAAAAAAAAAAAAACAGGGGACTGCAGACCCATTTTGGATCTCAGCCACTTGAACAAATCATTTCAACAAACCAAATTCCTGATGGCCGCGGTACAGTCAGTACTTCCGTTTTTGGATGTGCTCAGTAGATCTTCAGGATGCATATTACCACATAAAAATGGACAAGCGCTCCAGAAGATTCCTGTGCTTCTGACTGGGAGCCAGTCACTATCACTTCAGGGCACTGCCCTTTGGCCTCACCACAGCCCCCAGGGTGTTTACCAAATGCATGGCAGTGGTAGCAGTGCATCTCAGACTGCTAGGTTTCAGAGTGTTTTCATATCTCGACTACTGGCTCCTTACTGCTACCACCAGGCATCAACTTGGAAAGTCAAGAGATTACACCCTTCATTTTTGTACCACCTTAGGAATCACAATAAATTATGAAAAATCCCATTTGGAACCCACACAACAACTGGAATTCATTGGAGCTGTACTAGACACAGTCACGGGATTTGCATCACTCCCATTAGAAAGGCTCCAGAGGATCAGATCAACAGAAGTGTTCTAGCAACATTCATCCTGCAGACTCTAGGGTCAGTGGCAGCCTCTGTTACTTTAGTTCCCATGGTCAAATGTCACATGCAGATGTTCTTCATGTTTCACTGTTGCAGTTATCACTTTTGGGTTATCTGCTTGCAGTAGCCCTCAGTCGACCTGATTAACAAAGTCTTGGGTCCTGCGTCAGTTGCTGTCCCTTCTTCCATGACGCCAGGTCGTCAGGGGTATAAAACATGCAGCCGAAGCCATTACATCAGTCTTTCTTGCCGTGCGGTGCCCGAAGCAGAAGCCGTTCGCAAGTGACAGTCAGTCGACTCCTGAAATTTTCGTGAGTTTCAGAACCGAAGTCTTCAACTAAAGCTAAGTACCCCATTAGGGAAACTTTTTCTTGCTCTATACCGATGTCAGTAAAAGTTAACAGTTGCATTACTTGTGGAAAGCAAATACCTCATAAAGATTTTCATTCGTACTGTATTTCTTGCCTAGGCCCTGACCATGAACGTGCCTTGCTGTCGGTTTTGTGCTTTATTTAATCAACGCACTATCCGTCGTCTGTATATTTTCACCTCTAAATATTTCGGTTCTCGGTTTAATTATCCAGAAATGTCGTTGGTTAGCCATCCGACTACCGGGATTCCGAAAAAACGCAAGGATAACGACAGAGACAGGCCGCCGGGGTCCAAAATGCCAACGATGCTTCTCCTAAGCCAGTCGCCAGTTTGCTGGTACTCAGTGAGGCGCTTTCGCAGCTCCTGATACCCGCTACTTCTGATTTACAGGCCTCTACTGAGACCCAGTCGGAGTCCGGTATGCCGCAAGATGCTTCAACTATGGAACCTGCAGATGTCTCTACCTTGGATGAGTCCGGAGCCACTGTGCAGGCACCGGCTTCTGAGGGTTTATTCAGGCCTACGGACTTGCATATTAAACAGACGCCTCCTTCTTCTTTTAGGCCTAAATCCCGAACCATGCCTAAAAAACCAACGCCCAGGCTGCATGCTCAGGCCTCTATGCCTAAAAAAACAAATGATAAGAATGGCTGAAGATCTTGTAACTCTAATCAGGGGAAGCCAGCCTCCCCCTTCTAAGAGACATAGGACTGAAGTTGTTTATCTACTTATGAGGATTCTGATGCAGATGCCCTCTGCTTCCCCTCCAGGGGACTTTTCTTTTGGTGAAACCTTGCATACTGTTAGGGAGCGTTTCCACTGGGAAAGCCAGGATTTTTCTGATTTAAAAAAAGAGGTTTAAGGATTTCCTTCTCCTGCCTCAGCATAGGCCTTTAGCTATTCCTCCTGTACTAGACATTGTTGATGATGCTTTCTCAGAATCTAGTTTGGCCCCCGATTCTTTGCCTCCTGCTCCCAGAAAACCTGACGGATATTACAGGGTTCCTGATTCCCACAAGTTCCTTTTTAAAAATCCTATTGCAGATCCAGAGACTATTTCACAGGGACCCAAGGGCATTAAGGCTTCTACTGCTAAAAATCCTACCCTTTCTGATAGAGACTCCAGGGCACTGGATAGATGGGGTAAGAAGGTTTACACTTCTGCAACCTTGGCCATTAGGGCTTTAAACTGCCAGTTTCATATGTTAAAGTATCAACAGCATGTTATTGGATTGCTTAGACAGAAAATTATGATGATTCCTGACTGTGCGGAAAATAAAGAATTACAGGATTAAATGCATTCTGCTGAACAGGTTGGAAAACATACTTTGCAATGTGGATTTAGAAGATAAAGCTAAATCTATGCAGACTGTTAAAGATTTCTTACAAGTTAAGCCTCCTAGATTTAGTAGGCACTGGCCCTCTAAGAATTGGTCCTTTCCAGCCCCTTCCAGGTCTTCTCAAGCCAAACCCAGACATAGCAGAAACCCCAGTTTTCAGTGCCAAGGGACACACAAGACTAAGCAGTGGGGGGTTTCCGCTCCCAAATCAGGGAGTAGTAAGACTCCCCCCTATGGAAAACAGTCTGAATGACTTGCTTCTAAAACTTCCAAGCAGTTCCCAGCTGAATGCTCCTTTAGGTGGAAAGATTGGTCTGCAGGCCAAAAACTGGGAACTCATGGGTTTTAAATATAGTGTCCCAAGGATACAGATTTCACTTCCACACCTTACCAACACCAAGCAGGTGGCCAGATCTACCCCCAAATTAGTGGGCAGAGGCCCAAAAACAAGTACTCTCTCGCATGGGGGATATTCAGTTGGTACCAGAAGAGGAAAAGGGACAAGAGTTCTATTCGAGACTTTTCCTGGTACCCAGAAAAGGAAATAGGTGGTGTCCTATCTTGGACCTTTCTACTCTAAATACTTTTCTGGTGATTCCAGAATTCAAGATGCTGACTCCAGCTGCTTCCTATGCTAGGCAAAGATGCATGGTTGGCAACACTAGACTTAAAAGAAGCATACCTGCACATCCCTGTCAGGGAGTCTAGCAGAAGATACCTACGCTTCAAAGCAGGCTACATGCATTATCAGTTCTCTGCACTGCCCTTCGGCTTATCTACTTCGCCCAGGGTACTTACAAAGTGCCTATCTCCAGTCATTGCATTCTGCAGGCAAAGAAATATTCAAATATACCCATACCTGGACGATTGTCTAATTCAGGCAGAAAGCCAGGACATACTTTTGAATCATCTCGCCTTTGTTCAAAGGGGACTGACTTGTCTGGGGTATACCATAAACAAAAATAAATCACACCTGGTACCCTGTCAACAAATTATATTCCTGGGAGCAAGCTTGAATACAACTTCCCAGATGGCTTTCCTTACGCCAGATAAATGGATCCATTTGACAACCTACTTCAAACACGTGGCCACAAAAACCCAGTTATCTACAAGCCTTGGGGTTCATGGCCTCCTACATTCTTTTAATTCCATATGTAAGGCTGCATATAAGGAAACTGCAATGGTATCTCAAAAGCCTATGGTGTCAACATTCACAGGATCTGGAAGCAGTGATTCCTATCATACCTTGCCTACGCCTAGAGTTCCTTTGGTGGGCAGAGGCCTGCCACCAAAACAGGGGACTACCATTCACACTGCCCAAACCTTAACAACAGACGCATCAGACTATGCATGGGAGGCCCACCTGGCAGGGAAGTGCATTCAGGGCAAATGGAACCCAAGTCAAAAGCACCTGTATATCAATCAAAAAAAATGTTAGCTGTACAGAATGCTCTGACAGCCTTCAAGGGACCACATTCTTCCAGGACAATTAATAAAGACGGACAACACCACGGTTATGTGGTACATAAACAAGCGGGGGGGGGTACACATTCTTACCCTCTCTGCAGACTAGTCATGGCATTGTGAAACACAGCCCTAAGCTATCAAGTACATCTACAAGCTCAATTTCTGCCAGGAAAACTAAATACACTGGCAGACGAACTAAGCAGAAACCTCATGGACCCACACAAGTGGAAACTGGAACCAAGGATTTTCAACATGTTGACAAGCAAATGGGGGAGCCCAGATATAAACCTGTTTGCCTCCCCTCAAAACAATTAGTTGGACAAATTTTGCACAAGGATTCCCCACAAACAAGCTTGGAAAGTGGATGCTCTGTCCTTCAGCTGGAAAAACCTATCAGTTTATGCCTTTCCTCCTCTGCTCTCCAAAGTACTACTAAAGATCAAACAAGACAAACCAAGGACAATTTTGATTGCACCAAACTGGCCACACCAACACTGGTACCCCCTCTTGCGCAGTGTGTCACTGTTGGCCCCATGGCACCTGCTTCAGACTTCTACTCTATTGTCTCAGGAGGAGAACCAAATTCTGCACCCTCAACTTCAAACACTGAATCTAACAGCCTGGCTAATTACATAATTTCTCCTTTACCATCCCTCAGTAAACCAGTGATGGACATAATTTTAGAGGCAAGGAGGCCTAGTACTAGAAAGTCTTGCGTTGAAAAATGGAAATGCTTCTGTGCCTGGAACCAATCAAAAGGGATGAGCACAACAGTGCCCAATTTACCTCAGATTTTACAATACTTAACTGAGATGCTTCATAAGGGTCAAAAATTCAGCCTTCTCAGCTCATTATAAAACAGAACCACCCCTGTTCTTTCACCCACTGCTTAAGCAAGTTTCTCAGAGGGCCCAAGAGTCTACGACCACCCAGGAGAGCTCCAACTCCAGCCTGAGACCTCAACTTTGTATTGTAAAAGCTCACCCTTCCTCCTTTCGAGCCAGGTGCCACTGTGGACTTAAAATTCCTTTCTTGGAAAACAGCTTTCCTTTTAGCAATCACTTCAGCAAGAAGGGCATCTGAATTACAGGCCCTCATGGCAGTGGAGCCTTTCATCATCTTTCATGCGGACAGGGTGTCCCTCAGGACCAATCGCTCCTTCATGCCCAAGGTGGTATCCAGTGTGTCCCCTAATCAGTCCATACATTTGCCAACCTTCTTTCCTAATCAACAGAACAAAGGGGAATGAATACTGCACCCCTTAGATGTGCACAGACAACGTAGATTTTACTTGGTCAGGATTAAACCTCAAAGGAAATCTGATCAACTGCTGGTGGCATTTGCTGCAGGGGCAGAGGGGAAAGCTATTTCAAAGCAAACCATTTCCAAATGGATAGACCATTGCATTCATTTCTGCTACAAACACCATGGAAAATATATTCCACAGGGGATCAGACCCCACGCTACCAGGGCTGCATCTACCACTACAGCCTTCTTCAGAGGCATCCCTACCAGGGACATCTTAGAAGCTGCTACCTGGAGTTCTGTACATATTTTCACCAAGCATTACCATCTGCCAATTTTCTCTAAATCCAGAGCTGGCTTTGCCACTGCAGTCTTGCAGGGCCTTTTAGCTGGTCCTAATTCTATTTAAATTCCTCCTCCCATCCTTAGCTTTGGGAATCTACCCAAAAGTGATGACTGCAACAGTGAAACATGAAGAACATAGTACAGTTGTGTACACTTACGATAAATGTAGATGTTCGAGTGTATTCACTGTTGCAGTCCTAGTTATCCTCCCTCCAGCCCCCTTTGTATTTTGGATATACCTCTTCTTTCCTTTGCTATCTTCAAAAGCTTTTTATGTATTTGCTTTTTTGTTGGAGGTATAACCTTGTATATTTATAGATTTAATTGCTTCCCATTAAGCAATGACATCTAGGGCAAGAAAACTGATGTAATGGCGTCGGCTGCATGTTTTATACCCCTGACGACCTGATGTCATGGAAGAAGGGACAGCAACCAAAGCAGGACCCAAGACTTTGGAATTCGGGCCGACTGCAGGACCGCCTGACGGCAGGATAACCCAAGTGTGATGACTGCAGCAGGGGTGAACACTCAAACATCTACATTTATGGTAGGTACAAAACTGTACTTTTTTCATGCTAGACCTTCTTTAAATGACATTTATGCAGCAACTACATGGGCATCTCCTCATACCTATAGTACTCATTACAAACTGGACCAGGTCTCTAGGGGACGTGCACCATTCAGTTTGATGAGCTCAGGAATATTCTTTCGTGAGACCTCCCAAGATTCAGATAGCTTAGGGAATCTGTCCCACAGTCAAGGACTGAGTGAAGATTGACAACATCAGATAAAGAAGTTATGTCTTACCATAACGTTCCATCTGTGTTGTCAATCTTCACTAATACTTGACATTGCCCCCCTCCTTCCCCCTGCCTAAGACTCTTAGTGGACCGAATTTTTCCCAAAAACTGTCTGCATTATAGGGACATAGATATGGTCTCTTATATATTACTTCTTGTCTGTCTGTCACAGTTATAGGCAAACTTGATCTGAGGTAATTCGCGAGGATTATGGGTAGAGCCTAGCTCAAGAGTTTTGGGAGGCACAAGCTGTAAAAATGGCTGAGTCTATTCCGAGGCTCGGAACTGAGCCCACAGTCAAGGATTAGTGAAGATCGACAACACAGATGGAATTGTTATAGTAAGGCATAACTTCTTTTTTTCTAGGAATCAGCAAGGTGGTAAGAAAATATGTTTCTGGAAATCTCGGGGACTTTTCCAGGACTCCACAGGAATACTTCCTCCAGAGGCAGAGGAGGAGGCTTCAATGGCAGAGGCCGCCCAAGTGGCAGAGGACTTCTGCAAAACCAGTGCTTCAGAGACTCCTTCTCTGATAGGCCCTATCAGTGCTCCTGAAGTGTTGCCTGACTGTCCACCTCTGGAGGCAGATGGAAGTCATTTTTCTCTGCATCTGGATGCCTGGACAAATGCACAAAACATGCATGGGTGCCAAGTGTAATATCTAGAGGTTACTACATACCCTTTTCCCTTCCACCTCCTGTGCCAAAGAAGAAACTCCCTGATGTTCCACCCATTAGAGGCAATATGCAGCTCAAGAGATTCAAAAACTGCTGCAAAAAGAATCATCCAGGAGGTCCCACCCAAACAAGTAGGATTCAGAACTTATTTCTGCTTCTTTATAGTGCCCAAGAAAACAGGGGAGCTGAGACCAATTCAGAATCTAAGCAGTCTGAATCAGTATGTTAAAAAGTCAAAGTTCTGAATGGTTACAATTCAATCCATCCAGCCTCTTCTGCACAAGGACGATTGGATGTGCTCTATAGATCTTCAGGATGTGTATTGTCGTATCAAAATAGAGAGATGCTCCAGGAGACACCTGCTCTTTCGGCTGGGAGCCAATCACTACCAGTTCAGAGCACTGCCCTTTAGACTCACCACAGCCCCCAGGGTATTCACCAAATGCATGGCAGTTGTGGCAGCTCACTTAAGACTCAAAGGATTGCAGGCGTTTCCCTGTTTCAACCAGTGGCTCCTTGCCGCCCCAACCAGGCTTCAACTTCTACAAGCCAGGGATTACTTGCTTCAGATCTCCAACTCCCTAGCCATAACAGTAAACCTTGCCAAATCGAAGTTGACTCCTATTCAGACTCTGGAATTTATAGGAACTCTACTGGATACTACGACTCAAGTGGCATCATTGCCTCTTCATCACATCACATCATTGAGAAATCATGTGTGGTACATACTGTCTCGTCCATCCCATCCAGTAAAACTAGTGATGTCATTCTATTTTCATGTTGCAGTGTTCTTACTGTGGGAGTCTCCACGTCTGTTCATATGCAAAACCTCAAGCCTGGTTGCTGCTATTGAGTGGACGTCACACTCAGGGCCATAAACCAGGGACCTTAAATGTGACATCTGCATGCACATACCTCAGAACTTCTTTGCCGCAGTCGAACGTCAGATCGATCGCTTTGCTGTGCTGTCTTCAAGACATCTAAATATAAGTACCCCATTGGGGAAACCTTTATTATCATTGCTTGAGCTTTGGTTGTTGCTTGTTTCTTAGCCGATGTCCACTAGGAAGGGGCAATATAGGTGCGGACATCAAATTCCACACAAAGATTCCTGCAGACTTTGTTCTGTTTAGGCCGGGAACACGACCATACTTACCTGTAGCATCTGCTAATCATTCATTCCCAAAACTCTCCGCAGTCGTCTGGTAGCCCTAAATTTATACCTAGAAAACCAGAGGTTAGAAAGACCAGCTTTACGAATGGATCTAGAGTTGGCCATCAAGGTGGAGCTGCCTGAAAAGAAGGCCAAAGTTTCAAGGCCTACCACTTCTGCTCCTCTGTCAGATGCCCCGCCAATCACCGATATAGGGGTTGAGGGGCGTCCGCTAGAACTGGCACTTTCAGCAACTACCCTCGAGGAAGCCACTTCCAAAGTACCAGTAGGCACTTCCTCGGATGCTATTCCAACATCTCCTGTTGCCGAGGTAGAGGGGGAACCAGGTTCCACCTGACACCCATCCATGGTCCAGGAATCTGAAACCTCACCAACAGACCAGATCCCTGAAAGTAGATCCTCAGCATCTACCAAATCAGCTCCTTTAAAAATTAAACAAAAGACTAAAACATTTAGCTGCTCCTTCTGAGGAACAGCCTGACTGGCAATCCTTTTCCCAGTCCTTGCTGCAGGCCTTCATGGCCCTTAGGCCCTCAGCATCCACAGCAGCCACATTGCCTGTCCTAAACCCCAGGCCAGCCCTTGTGGCCTCCATACCTCCTACCTTTCCCCAGAAAGAAGCCTCATCCTCCTCTGAGTCGGTTACCTACTCCTCTCAGATAGCTTCTCCCTTGGACTATTACTCCCCAGATGAGGACTCCATTGAGGGAGACCTCCCCCCCTAGGATATTACATTTGGAGAAACTACTACTAAAATGAGGGAGTACTTGAAGTGGGATACAGCTCAGGTGACAGAAATCCAAAAAAGATATTTTGAGTTGCTCCAGGTGGAATCGCCCTCCCCATGAGCTCTCCCTCCTGTGATTCCAGGTTACCTGGATGGCTTTGAGTCAGCTTCATAGACTCCTGATTGTCACCCTCCTGCTCCCAAGAGACCTGACTATTTTATAAGGTCCCTGACAAGCACAAATTTCTTGTAAAGCCTACCTCGGCGGATCCTGCAGTTATAGCAGTGGTCCCTGAACAAGCAGTCTAGACTCGTTCCTTCCTCCTCACTCTTGCCTTCAGACATGGATAGCTAGGTAATGGACAGGCTGGGGGGAAAGATATATACCTCTTCCACTCTAGCCTTTAGGGCAATTAATTACCAGACCCACATGATCAAATATGCCCTAGATTTGGTTTCACAGACTTCCTTCTTACTGTCCTTGTCCGACTCCCCAAACAAGTCACAAGTAGCATCTAAGCAGTCCCTGGCATCTCGCATAGTGAGACACTCAAAGTGCAGCTTTAATGCAGCTGAGACCTCTGCAAGATCTGCAGCATCAGCTTCTGTTTTGCACAGTTATTCATGGCTTCAACTACACCCCCCTGCCTGAAGACTTTAAGACCAAGATTTTGGACGTACCCCTGGACAATAAATTCCTGTTTGGCAGACAGTCTGCTGATCTGTTTAAAAGCCTCCAGGAGAAGAGTAAGGAACTCCAGGACCTGAAACATCTACTGGTCTCCCCAGAAGCAAAAGTTTATAGGAATTATCTTGCAAAGACCTCTTTTGTCAGAAGAACCCCCCCCCCCCATCCACCTCTTCCACCTCCAGACATAGAAAAAGGTCCAAGAAAAAAACCTTCCCAAGGGCAGCCCCTTCACAGCCCCCCAACAAACGGCCCTTTCAGGACAGGAATAATAATGCATGACTTCCTCAGCCACCTTCCCCTCTCATCCCACCTGTCTCACTGTCTTCCCCTCTGGAAAGAAGTCACTTCAGACCGCTGGGTCCTGGCAATAGTGTAAAAAGGATACTTCATGTCTTGGCAGGAAAAACCCATTCCACAAGGCATCCCCTTCCCTCTTAAGAACCAGCTATACCTAATCCCTCAGATTATCCAAGAGCTTCTCGCCTAGGGGACCGTAGAAGCCATCACCCCAGGCCAAGAAGGAAAAGAGTTCTACTCCAGGTTATTCCTGGTACCAAAAAAAGGATGGCCCTTGGAGGCCCATACTGGATCTATCCTTCCTAAACCTCTTTCTAAAGGTCTCTTCCTTCAGAATGCTATCCCTTCAAAACCTTCTTCCACTTTTGCCACCCAAGGCTTTCATGGTCACTTTGGACTTGAAGGAGGCTTACCGACACATTCCTATCCACCCAAACCACAGGAAATATCTACACTTTGCTGGACCATGTTCACACTTTCAACTTACTGCCTTGCCCTTTGGTTTTTCCACTGCACCAAGAGTCTTTACAAAGTGTCTAGCCTCAGCAGTAGCCTACTGCAGGACCAAGGCCATTCAGATCTACCCCTACCTAGACAACATACTCATTCTTGCAGAAGGAGAAGACACTCTCAAAAATTATCTGCTCTTCTCCATGTCACTGCTCCAGAGTTTGGAATTCACACTCAACCTGAAAAAATCTTCCATCACTCCAGCACAGGACTAAACTTTCATGGGATGCAGGCTAAGGACCGACATGATGAAGGCTTTCCTCCCTCAGGACAAGATAACCTTCCTTGTCAGACACTTCCAGGACCTTCTCGTAGTCAACCACCTGTCAGTCAGGCAATTCATACACCTCCTAGGCCTTGTAGCAGCCACCATTCCTATGCTGCCACTGGCCAGGTTGCACATGAGGAAGTTACAGTGGTACCTAAAGAATGTGTGGTTACAACACAGCCACCCACTGGACTTTGTTGCCCTTCCTTCCATGCCTAAAAACAGAATTGAAGTGGTGGATTCAGCAGGTACAACACAATCCAGGCCAACCCCTGCAACCCACATCAACACAACTAAGGCACACAGATGCTTCAGATCTAGGCTGGGGAGCAATCATGAATGGCCTCAAGGTGCAAGCCCTATGGGAGCCATCCCTCCAGAGAAAGCACATCAACATAGGGGTGATGACTGCAGGCCTTTCTGCCTCTCATGCAGTCAGGCCCCCTACAAATCTTCACGGTCAACACCACTGTAATATTGTACTTAAACAAGGGGGACCAGGTCTTACCTGCTTTACAAAGCAAGCATGGGAATTAGCATCTCGGAGCAACATTTCAGTGCAGGCAGTCTATATTCCATGCCAGGACAACCACTAGGCAGATGCTGTCAGCAGATCATTCTCTCTGCATCATGAGTGGGTGTTGCATTGAGATCTATTCCTAGACATTGTCCACCAGTGGAGCACACCTCAAATCGATTAGTCTCTCCCAGAACAGACAACTGAAAATTTTGTGTGCCAAGGACCCCTCCCCACTAGCTTGGAGAGTGGACCCCTTCACCATCTCATGGAAGGGACTATTTCTGTATGCTTTCCCTCCCATTCAGAAAGTTCTCCTAAATATCAGGAGGGACATGCCAAATATCTTGCTGGTGACTCCTTATTGGCCAAGATAGCATTGGTTCCCCCTTCATTCTCTTGCCAAGGGCAATCACCACAAGTTGCCTCACAAGGTGGACCTGCTCACACAACAGAAGGGATCTCTCATTCACCCACACCTGGAGATCCTTTGCTTAACCCTCTGAGTGACAAACTTTTAATCCCTTCAGACACTGCTACACTAAGGACATGCTGTCTATCCTGCAGGAGGCGAGGAAACCCAATACCAGGAGGTCCTACGTTTCCAAATGGGAAAGGTTCTCCAAATGGTGTCTCCAAAGGCATAGGGACCCCTTTCAAGTGGATGTTCCTCTAGTCTTAGCCTATGTGTGCGAGTTCATAAAGTCAGACCTATATTCTTCAGTGAAGGTTCACTTATCTGCTGTCTCTGTCTGCTTACCTCTGGACCCTCCTCTACTCTCCAGATCGGATGTTAAACTATTCTTAAAATGGGGCTTGCACATTAGGCCACCAAAGAAGCCTATCTCACCACTTTGGGACGTAAACTATGTTCTAGAAAAACTTATACTTGCCTCATTCGAAGCCAGCCAGCTCTGCCTCCCTGCAGATGTGCACATGGAAATCAGTCCTACTGGTAGCCCTTGCCTCAGCCAGAAGGAATTCAGAGTTACAAGCACTAATGGCATCTTCACCCTGCACTATCTTCCACAAAGATAGGGCGATCCTGCACACCAACCCTCCTTCATGCCCAATGCGGTCAATGAGCTGTCACTAAATCAGTCTATTCACTTACCCACCTTCTTTCCCTCTCCTAAAAATGACAGTGTGAGAATACTCCACTCCCTTGATGTCCAAAGACAACTAAGGTTCTATTTGGATAAAACTAAGGCCATTAAAAAGTCTAATCAGCTCTTTGTGTCCTTCCATCCCAGGGCCCTGGGCAAAGCAATAGCCAAACAAACTATTTCCTGCTAGATAAGGAAAACTATCTACTTCTGCTGTTCCTACCATGGAAAACAATTGCCTCATGGGGGTCAGGGCACACACACTACAAAAGCTGTAGCTTCTTCTGGGGCCTTCCTCAAAGGCCTGGACACAACTGGCATCCTTGAGGCAGTCACCTGTCCTCCATACATACCAAACATTACAAACTGGAGCACATTTCCACAGCCAGAGCAGGATTTGCAAGAGCAATCCTGCAGGGATTCCTTGAATCTGCTCCTAAGTCCTCCACTCTGCCTCCTTCTTAAGCTGTGGTACTCTACCACAGTAAGAATACTGCAAAATGAAAATAGAAGGACATAGAATAGTTATGTAAAATCTTACCATAACCATAGATGTCCTTCTCTTCCATGTTTCAGTATTCATTCCCTCCCTCCTATCCCCCTTCATTACATTTCACCTGTCTAGAGGGCATCATTGGGCACTACTTAGACTATGGTCAGACTGGGCAATCAGTTACATTTCTTCTGTCTAGAGGACATCAGTTGGCACTACCTTAATTATTGTCTGACTGGGCAGTCAGTTCTAAGATCTGTGCATGCAGATGTCATATTTAAGGCCCCTGGTTTGTGGCCCTGTGCGTGACGTCCCTTGCACTAGCAGCAACCAGGCTTGAGCTTTTGCATAGGAGCTGACATTCGGGTCGCCTGAGGCGGAGGATCCCACAATAAGAATACTGCAACATGGAAGAGGACATCTATGGTTATGGTAAGATTTTACACAACTAGTCTTTACAAACTCTTGGATCACTATCAGCTGCCATTCTTCTAGTTTTCTAGCAAGGTTCTTAATGCGAATCTTCAATTGACGCTGGTGGTTCAGTGGTCTATTTT
Organism: Protopterus annectens; assembly: GCF_019279795.1. Classification (NCBI taxonomy): domain Eukaryota; kingdom Metazoa; phylum Chordata; order Ceratodontiformes; family Protopteridae; genus Protopterus; species Protopterus annectens. Next base: position 869,754,917 of record NC_056728.1, on the reverse strand, counting down.
TTACCAGCCTCTGTCATTTCCCATAAAACTCACTCCAGTTTGCAAACGTCATGTTCTCTGGTGGATCCAGTTGGATGACCTCTTTCTGGGCAGACTCTTCTCCCTTTCTGCCTCCATAGCCACAGGGACCATGAATGCTTTCCAGCTGGGATGGGGGCATTTCATGGGAAAGATGGTCCAAGGCACATGGTCCCTCACGGAGACCAAGTGTCTGAGAGATGAGAGCAATCCTCCTAACACTGCAAGCCTTTCAGGATGTTCTCCCTCTAGAGACTATTGCAATTCATAAGGACAACGTGTTAGTAGCCTGATGCATTAACAAACAGAGGAAACCCATTGCTACCTGTTGTGCAGAGAGGTCATGAGGGTCTGGGAATGGGCAATCTCTTCAGACCATTTTCTTATTGCAACGCATTCCGGGGAAAACCAGTACATTGGCAGACAGACTCAGCAGGTCCATTCTGATTCCTTTTGAGTTGTCCCTCAATCAGACAGTATTGAATAAGATCTTCAGCTGCTGGGGCCAGCCTTGCTGAGACCTATTTGCTTCTCCCCTCAACAAGTGCAGCAAGTACTTTGATCTGATCCCTCTTTCGGGGGGGGGGGTCACCGAGAGATGCTCCGATTCATAGTTGGCCCTTGGGTCTCCTCTGCTCCTATTCCCCTATTCCTCTGATTCCAAGGTTCCTACAGAAAGCAAGCAGGCTGAAAAGATCAATCATCCTCGTTGCCTCCTTCTGGCCTCGACAGATTTGTTCCCCTTCCTCTGGTCTCATTTGAGATATCCTTCATGGATACTGGAACCCAATCAGGATCTCCTATCTCATCCATCAGGAATTCAGCATTCCAGTCTCCACACCCTCAAACTGACCACATGGTTCCTCCACTTCCAGCGATAGTCAGATGGTCCAGGCTCGCTTCCCCAGTCTGTGATATTATGTTAGCCTCTCAGAAAGCATCCACCAAGAAAGTTTACAGAAGCAAATAGAAGAGATTTTTTATTTGGGTTCCAATCCGAGTATTGACCCCTTTTCACCCCCTACTTCAACCATTCTCCTCTTTCTCACCACTATTTTTGAGGCAGGGGCTAGTTTTTTGACTGTTGAACTTCAGTTGGCAGCTATTACCAACTTCCATGCGGGAACTGAATTATTATCTCTGGCTTCTTCCAGACTGCGTAAAACTTTCATGAAGGGAGTCTTCCTCCTTAGTCCTCCAATAAAAGATCCATCTCCTCCTCAAGATTTGACGGTGGTTCGTCAAGGGTTAACTCAAAAACCCTATGAACCGGTGAACAAATGCAATATGAAGTTCCTTTCTTGGAAGGCGATATTTTTAGTAGCTATCACTTCAGCAAAAAGAATTTCTGAGCTCCAGGTCATATTGGACAAGCCTCCTTGCATCATTTTCCATAAGGACAGGCCATCTGTTCAAACAAACCCTTCATTTTTGCTGAAAGTGGCTACTGAAACTAACATTAACCAGTCCATTCAGTTACCAGTTTTCTTTCCAAATTTTACTAATAACGACGAATATATGCTGCACTTTCTTGATGTTCACAGATAATTATGTTTTTATCTTCACAGAACAAAACAGTACAGGAAGTCTGATCAGCTGTTTGTCCTTTTCCCCCTAATCGCTTGGGTCAAGCAGTTTCTAAAATTACTGTAACCAGATGGATCAGTGATTATTGTGTTTTGCTAATTATTCCCAGAAAGGTTTGGAGTTGCCTCATCATCACTAACTCCACTAGATCTATAGCTACTTCATATGCCTTTTCCTCAAGAGCCTCCATTGACATCTGTGCTGCTGCCATTTGGTCCAAACTTCATACCTTTGTTACACATTACAAGTTAGAGATTGTTTCCAGAAGCAGAGCTTTCTTTGGTTTGACGGTGCTTTGGCATATCCTTCCTTGAGGGCTTCCCGAGAATTACGTAGCTGTTGATTTTGACCCATTCATGAGGAGGAATGAAAAGGACATCAGATTTAGAAGTTATGTACTTACCACAACTTGGCATCTGTGTTGTCCTGTAACACAGTAGGGGTAAGGCAGCAGACTTGATCTGAGGAGTTGGGGATGGAGTAGGGCATTATGAGTAGAGGGAGGAGCTTGTGATTCGGATCCAAAGTCTTGTAGATACGGCCGAGTAGGATCCAAGTCCCATTTGTGAGGAAGAATGAAAACGGACAACACAGATGCCAAGTTATGGTAAATACATAACTTCTAATTTTCTGCGTTATTTGCTGCACCTCTAGTAAAAAGTATGGCCTTCCTACCAGAAGGCATAGTTCTGACTAACTAACTAGGACAGTTTCTTGGATTTCTATCTTCTAGATGTGGCCTCAGAAGAGAATTCCTCAAACTTCTTGTCCTTATGGCATCCATTATCCTCGTGATACCACTAGTCAGACTATGCATGAGAAAAAAAATTCAATGCTAATTGAATTGTTGGACCCAACACCTTCATCTCTTGGATATCCAAGTACTGCTACTGGGATTTGTAGAGCAGGAACTGCAGTGTTAGAGGAATCAACTGTCTCTGAATCTTGGACTCCCTTTCTGTCTTCAGACCCCAGTCCACTCTGTCCAGATGGACTATTTAGGTTTTGCATGGGGAGCAGTGTCTGTGGTTGGTCAGTTGCAAGGCTTGTGGGGTCCTCAGGAGATGCCAAAGCACATAAATGTAAAAGAGATGTTGGCAGTGATTCCTGCCTTAAAAGTTCTTCTCTACTTATGAAATCTGGGTTGTCAAACACTGGTGTGGTGTGGTGCTGGAACTGTAACAAGTAAGGGGGTACAAGGTCATACCCTCTTTGCCAGTTGGCAGTGATGGCCTGGGAGCTGGCTCTTCAGCATTCTGTGACTCTCTAGGCCTCATAGCATTCCATCAGTGCAAAACACAGTGGCAGACAGACTAAGCAGCTCCTGGACAGACCCTCAAGAGTGGAAGCTTCACATAGTGGTCTTCCGGGACTTGACCCAGATATGGGGAACACCTGCAATAGATCTGTTCACCTCCTTTCAAAACAGACAACTGAAAAAAATTCTATTAAAGGCATTTTTGCAGCCATGCTTGGAAAAAACAATGCTGTGTCATTGGTTAGGAATGTTGTTGTTTGCATTTCCACCCTTTCCAGTGATTCCCAAGGTACTTATAAAAAAGTGAAAAAGAATTTCCCAAGATTATTGGAGTAACCAACTTTTGGGCCAGGCAAAGTTGGGTCTCCCTTTTAATGGAATTGGCCATGGGCAATTCACCACAAGCTTCTACACAGACTGTATCTGCTCACACAGCATCAGAGGTGAATGGTAATCCCAGTTTAGAGCAATTGCAGCTGACAGCCTGGATGATTCTGTTTTGATACCTTTTAGGCATTCATTCCATGAGGATGTACATTGGGTATGTAAGCAGGCAAGACAACCTGCAACTAGAAAATCTCATATTTACAGGTGAAAGTTTCCTAGGTAGTGCCTGTCCAATAACAGAGGTCCCAAAAGGGGTTTCCATCCCCCTCTGATTTTGAAATATTTGTGTGAGCTACTTGGAGATGGTTTGTCATATGCTTCTATCAAAGTGCAGATTGTGGCCATCTCATCTTGTCTGCCCATGGATCCCCTTTTTTCATCTCTTTTTAATGGTCAGTTTATGAAAAGGAGTGTTGCATGTGAGACCTCCTCGGATGCAAATTTCTCTTCCCTGGGATCTCAGCTTTGTTCTTTTCAAGTTGATCTTACCTCTGTTTGAACCTGCTTCTCAAGCTAATTTATAGCTCATTACATGGAAGACTGCTTCTTCACTCATTGTTCTAACATCTGCATGGCGAGTCTCTGAGCTGCAGCCGCTGATGGTGTTCCAACCCTATCTGATTTTTCAGAAGGACAGGGTTTTGTTATGCACTAATCTGTCATTCATGTCTCAGTTGTTTCTGTATTTGCCTTGAATCAAGCCATCAGTCTCCCAGTGTTCTATCCTGATGTAAAAAAAAAAGAGAGAAAAGATTCTGCATACCTTAGACGCACACACAGGCAGCTCAAGTACCACCTTGGCAGAACAAAACCCTTTAAGAAAACTGAACAGCTTTTTGTCTGCTATACAGGGACTAAGAAAGGTCCACCTTTCTCTAGCCATCTGTTGCACAATAGTTATCCTCTGCTGTTGTTTTCTGTTACTCCAGCCATAGTAAATTCTCTTCTAGGCAAGGTTAAGGCTCATTCAATTAGGGTCTTATCCTCTTCGATGGCGTATTGGAAAAAGGTGGACTCTGGAAGCATTCTAGAAGACGTAACCTGGTTTTCTGTTCATACCTTCACAAAGCACTATGGATTCCTTTTCAAAGTCCAGAGCAGGTTTTCCCAGGAGCATTCTCCATGGGCTCCTAGATTCTTATCCATTCACTTCCCCAGGTAGGTTCAACTTTGGGAATCTAGCCAGGATGCCACTGAGGCAGTGAGACTAATGAACATAGCACCGTTGCATAAGTCCTTACCTGTAACAGTAATTGTTCACATTCCTTACTGCTTCAGTGGCAGCACCCACCTGCAGTCCCCCAGATTGTGCATAGTTGATATGGGTTTCATCCTGTTTGATTCTGTTGTTGCTGGATTAGTTTTTTATACAGTATTGTGATTTGCTGTGAATTTACTCTTGCTGGATGATTCTTGATTAATTTCCTTTCCATTCCATTGAAAAAGCTTGAACTCTCCTTTCGTTTCACATATGAAAGCTTCCCTCTCATGATATGCTCAGCCAGTCAGCTGTCACAGGAAGAGAGAGGAAGGAGTGTCTGAGCTTTTGAAAGCTGGCCAGTACTGGGTTACCCTGACAGATAACCCAAAATACCACTGAGGCAGTGAGGAATTCTAACATTTACTGTTACAGTCAGGAATCAGTTACTTGGGTGAAATATCTCCTAAACAGACTGTGGTTCCAGGAGAGCATGCAAAAGCTTTGTTTGACTCCTCCTGCTCCTCCTCACAAGATTGTTTTCCTAGGGTGGCTCCTAGATACTTCCATTTTAAATAGATTTTCTTACAAAAAGAAAAGGTAGAACTGCATCTAGATTTATTCCGGAGTTTTTCCACTCAAAAACTCTCAGCTTGGGAATTGCTTAGGATGCTGTTTCATGGCATCTTTGATTCTTATGATCTGTTAATACTCAAAGTGAGAATAATTCAGTGGTACCTAAAACCTGTATGTTGCAAAATTAATATCCCCTGACAGTCCAGATTCCGGTTTTGCAGTTTATGGAAAGGTAGGATCTGATGTTGTCCCTGTTATTCTGCTTCACTGATGGGTCATGGATCTGATTTGTGGATCTGTCTCAGCCAACTTTTAAAAACTTCTGCTTCCAGGCTCAAGCTCCACCCTTACCCACAATGCTCTGCCCCTAGCTCAAGCTCCTCTGATCTCGTTTGCCTCTAGTGTATACAGACATGGTTAGCAGGGCTCAAGCAGTTGTGTTTTTCTATATTATCGTTTACATTAAACCTTTCGTAGACTTTCTTAAACTTTAATATTTCTTAATATTCTATTCCTTTAAGCTTCTTTCCTACCCTTTTAGTGTATTGAAGGTGCATTAGGGCTTCCCTTTTTCTTCCACCCATTTCTCTTTCGGGTGTTGGCCCTTCTTTACTATTTTATTAAAAATAAAACCATATATCTCCTTTTTTCAGTAATGGATAAGCCTGCAGGTTTCAAATGTTGCCCCAAGCATGAGAGAAAAATTTCGCACTCTGACGCACATGACAGATGTGTACATTGTTTAGGACCAGCTCATCTGAATTCCCCTTGTAGTATTTGTGAGGGGTTTAATCCTAGAGCCATCCAAGAAAGAAAGAACAAGCTTGTTCTAAATGGCCTTATGCCCACACCTTTGTCTTCTCCAGCTCAACCCCTCTCAAAGGAATCGCTCAGTCTGAGGCAAAGAAATGCCATCATAAGTTTAGGGTGTCTTCTGAGTCTCCTACCAAGATTCGGATCCGAGAATATCAGCTCTGAGGCTGATGTCTGCTTGCTGGGATCCTATAGATTTGACTGCTGTGAGTGAGCCTTCTACTTCCTCCAAGTCTGTGGATCCTAAGACTTTGGATCCAGTTTCTCATATCTGCAGATCTCCGGATCCGCAGTCCACTATTCATTCTCCTAGATGATCTATTAGATCCATTTCTCCCATGATTCCAACTAAGATTGTACAGACCACCAGGCACTCGCGTCCTTCTTCAGTAGCTTCTTTAAGATCCTTTAGAAGCCTGATTGACGACATGGACAAGATGGTAAGGTTTATTATTATTATCAAGGCACAGATCCAGATAGGGTACTTCCAGCTCTCTCCCCCTCAGGGATTCGAGAGTATTCCTCCCACTTTTTCTCCTTCTCCAATCTGTTTCAGTTTGAGCCTCAGGACACTAGTCTTCTGAGGGATTCGAGGTCAGATCAGAGGACTTTTTTTTCCTCAACACCGACCGTGTCCTTGACTGGGTCTGCTCTGAGGTCTTTGGATTAGAATGAGTCCCGGATCAGGGATGATGTGGCCAGATCCAAGGGGTGTGGTTCGGCTCCAGTATTTTCCGATCTTTCACTTCCCTTTGTAGCCTCAGCCCTCAACAGCGCAGGTCTGGTTCTTTCTGGGAGTCAGTGTTCCGGTGAGCTTCCCCCTTCTTTGGGAGTTCCGGCTCCTAGGGAATTCAGTGGAGTATCCCTGGGAACTTTGGCTTTCCATGTTATAGAAAAGGCTTTCTCTGTAAGCAGAACACTGGACCCTCTGTAAGCAGAACACTGGACCCTCTGGCTTCTTCCCCTCCCTGTGTTCCTGCATCGAATCTGGGCCTTGGACCTACCATTTCTGTTCAGGGTCAGCCTGCCTCTAAGGACCTCCAGACCATTCCACTTGTGGTGGCCCCTTCCTCTCCTGACTCCTCCCCTGGATATACCATGGAGGGGATCCCACAAAAGAGGACGTGCAAGAGGAGGCACTTGGACTCCCCTGTGGAGTCCCTTACCGAGGATATGGTTTACGATGAGGGAGTAGGGTCTCCCAAATCACCACTGGACAATGTCTCCTTTGCAGACATCTTAGAAATTTTAAAACAAAGAGGTGGTTGGTCATCCAAAAACACTCTTAAGAGGAATCCGTATTCCTGGAGGCCTTTGGGACGGGACCGTCTACAGCATGGGTAGTCCTCCCCGTGGACACTTGTATAGATCTTGTTGCCAGTCAGACCTAGAAGGAGCCGGACACCATAGAGTTTGTACCGAAGTGCCCAGGCAAAATCCTTTCTCACCCCGAGTACCAAACCTTTTAGAGTAAGGGCATCCCAGTTGACACTATGGTGGTGGCAGCAGCTACCAAGAAAGAGAATGCTCAGCAGAACTTGACTGTTCATCTGCCAGATAGGGAGTCCAGAGTGCTGGACAGGTTCGAGAAGCACTACTTTGCTTCAGTGACTTTTTCACTGAGAGCACTTAATTACTTGGCACATTTTATTAACCTTCAGAGAGACCTGGTTAAGGAACTCTCTAAATCCTTGGCAGAGTGCATGCCCAAGGAGGAGCTGGATAAGATTTCTACAAAGCTAAGCACTCTTGCCTTCCCAGCAAATTCTTCCATGAGGCTCATTTCTCACTCAGTGAAAGGATCTTCAAGGGCAGCCGGCACTGGCATTGCGATACATTGACATGCTTGGATGAAGCTTTGCGATTTCGTGGAGCTTTTTAAGGAGTCTTTTGTCAACGTCCCTTTAAATGGTCCTTCACTGTTTGGACCATCAGTTAAGGACACCCTGACCTACAGCAAGCAAGAAGATAAGACCTTTGATGCCATGGGGATTAAGTTTTTCACCTCTCAATGAACCTACTCAAGGAATCAAAGAGGGGCTAAGAAGACTTGGTTCTGTAAATCACAAGGTTCCTTTCCTGATCAAAGAGGAGAGTACTTCTCCAGAGGAAGAGGAGGAGGCTGTAATGGGAGACACCGCCCTAGAGGCAAAGGGGGCTCGCAAAATCAGGGCGTCAGAAACCTTTTCTGATAAGCCCTTTCAGTGCTCCTAAAGCACTGCCCAACTGTCTGACTCTGGAGGCAGTTGTGGGCTGTTCTCTGCATTCAAGCCCCTGGGCATATATGACGACAAATGCTTGGGTGCAAAGCATAATATCCAAGAGACTACTACATTCCCTTTTCTCTACCGCCTCCAAAAATACAAAAGAAATTCCCTAACATTCCAACCATCCAGAGGGAGTTGGCAGTTACAGAAATCAAAAAATTACTGCAAAAGAGAGTCATCTAAGAGGTCCCAGCCGAACAGAGAGGATCTGGAACTTACTCCTGTTTCTTTTTGGTCACAAAGAAAACGGGACCTGAGGCCTATCTTGGGCCTAAGCAAACTTAGCTTGTATGTAAAGAAAGAGGAAGTTGTGGGTGGTAATGGTTCAGTCTATCCTTCCATTACTAAGGAAAGATGATTGGATGTGCTCTCTGGACTTCAAGGATGAGTACTATCACATAAAAAATAGACAGGCACTCCAGAATTCATCTGCGCTTCTGCTAGGAGCCAATCACTTCCGATTCAGAGCTCTGCCCTCTGGTCTCCCCATAGCCCCCTGGTGGTCACCAAGGTCATGACAGTGCTAGTAGCTCATCTCTGACTGCAAGGGTTTCAGGTACTCCTGTATCTGGACTATTGGTTCCTGACTGCCCCCACCCCGCGTCAACTATCTCAGGCCAGGGACTATCTTTGTCAGATATCCAACTTCATAGGCATCACCATAAACACAGAAGAGTCACAACCATTGTCAGTACAAACTTTAAAATTCATTGAGGTCCACCTAAACACCATCACGCAGATAGCTTACTTGCCTCAGTACCACGTCAGCACCTTGACTCTTCAGGTCCAAGCCATCCTATCTCATCCCTCTCCTCCGGCCAGGTTGATTCAAAGAGCTGTGGCATCTATGGCAGCTGCTATATAATATTGGTTCCTCTAGCTAGGTACTGTATGCACATTCTTCAGTGGACACTATCTGTTCAGTGGTCAGTTCTACATCAGTCCCAATTTGTTCCTGTCCATTTGACCAAGATTTGCAGGACTCATCTACAGTGGTGGATTCACAAGGACCTGACAGTTGGCAGACCTTTCACCCCCCCAACAGCCACAGTGATCACAGACGCTTCCCACCTAGGGTGGGAGGGGGTCATTTTGACAGGAAGGTAGTCCAAGACACGTGGACTCTGATAGAGACTAGATTGTATATCAGTGTCCTCAAGATGAGAGCCATCCTCCTATCGTTGCAAACCTTTCAGGAGGCTCTCCCTCTAGGGACCACTGTGATACACACAGACATGGCAGTAGCCTGGTATATCAACAAGCAAGGAGGAAACTGTTCATACCTTCTTTGCAGAAAAGCCACTAGGTCTGGCATTTTTTTTCTTAGACCTCCAGTCAAGGACCCAACTCCTCTGTGGGATCTGACTATCATCCTACAAGCTTTGACCCAAAGTCGCTTTGAACCTGATAATGATTGTGACTTGAAGTATTTGTCCTGGAAGACTGCTATATTCATTGCCATTACTTCAGCAAAAAGGGTTTCTCAGTTGCAGGCTCTTTCATCCAAACCTCCCTACATCATTTTGTACTAGGATAGGGTTTCCCTTCATACTAATCCTTCATTCATGCCTAAGGTCACCACAGAGGCCAATATAAATCAATGCATTCATTTGCCAGTATTCTTTCCTAACTATTCAGTAAAGGAGACTATATCTTACATTTCTTAGATGTTTACAGACAGTAACATTTCCTCCATAGGACAAGACAATTCAAGAGATCAGAGCAGCTCTTTTGTTTCTTTTTCAGCTAATCATAAGGGCCAAGCAGTTTCCAAAGTGATAATAGCAAAGTGGATAACCAGTTGTATTATCTTTTGTCTGTGAGAAAAATGGTCTAAAGTTGCAAGCTTCTCCAAAAGCCCATTCTACAAGATCCATAGTTGCGTCTACAGCTTTTTCTTCTAGAATTCCTGTTGATGACATTTCTGCTGGAGCTACATGGTCCAAGTATCATACTTCGCGTCCCATTATAAGTTGTATATGGTTTCCTGGTGCAGAACATCCTTTGGATCCTCAGTTTTGTGCCATATCCTTCCTTGAGGCCGCCCAAAAAATCATGTAGCTGGGGACACTGACCCATCAGTGAAGCAGAATGAGAGGGACAACATCAGATTTTTTAGTTATGTACTTAACATAACCTGGTATCTGTGTTGTCCTCTTCTCTTTCTGCTTCATCTTCCTGCCCAGCCATTCCCCTCAAAAACACTTTGGTCCTAGAGGATCTGGAAAAGCCTTTGTTGGAACCTACGTTCCAGGCTGAGTCCTTGGTTCCTATCTTTCTGTCTTCTGTCAGTAAGGGGCAGCAAACATGATCTGAGGAGGTTGAGCTAGAGGTAGAGGACTGTCTGTAAGGGAGGAGCTCAAGCCTGGAAGCTGAAGTCTGTAAAAAAGTTGGACCAGTTGGATCTGAGGATCGGATCCATGACCAGTCAGTGAAGTAGAATGAGAAGAGGACAACACAGATACCAAGCTATGGTAAGTACGTAACTAAAAATTGTTTGGTGGAGAGACCAGTCTTATCAGACTCCAGGACTCTCATTTTCCTTTTCAGCTCTGGCACAGTATGTAACAGACACTTCAGACTTGGTTTAGGGAGCAGTGTTATTGGGGATAGAAGTGTAGATTCTGTGGAACAGGGAAAGCAGACCAAAATACACAGGAGGGGAAAAAAAAGACAGATGAGCATCATCAGTTTTCTCCAAGTCTGCAACCTAAAACCACACAGACTTAAAAAGAGATATTGGCACTTAAAACTACTCTCAGGATTCTCAATCATGGCCCTCAGGACCATTACAAGCATTTACAAATAACACCACAGTGATGCAGTGCATAAGCAGGAGAGGAACCAGATCCTGTCCTATGTGCAGTCTAACTGTGGTAGCCTGGGATGCAGCTTTACAGCACAATATCATTCTGCAGACATCTCACATTTCGTCAAAGCAAAATTATGTGGTAGGCAAGCAAAGCAGGTCCAGGACTGACCCTCATAAATGAAAATTGAATCAGGGGGTTTCCGGGAATTGAGCCAGATGTGGGAACATCGCAAACAGGTCTTTTTGCCTTCATTCACACCAATTAGTTGGCAAAATTCTGCTCCAGGACTCCATGTAAGAAGGCCTGGGAAGTAAATGCTTCTGATGATACAGATCATTGAGGTGTGACTCCCTTCTGGCTTAGGCAAGAGTGATTCTCTCTCCTGTTGGAAATGGCCAAAGGTAATTGCAACATGCTACCGCACACACTAGACCCACTCACACATGCAAGGTGTATTTAATGCATTCTAAGCCCCAAACAGTTGTAACTAACTGCCTGGATGATAGGTGACTACAAGATAATAAAATTCTGTTTCCTGAGGACGTGCAGCAGGTATTAAAAGGAGGAAAGAAAACCTGCTACTGTAAAATCATATTACTTTAGCTGGACCATTTCTCCCTGGTCCACTGCTGAAAAGGAGCCTTTGTGCCCAGCCAGACTCCACTGGCCAACAAATTATAAATAATTCAATAAATGTCTTAGCAGATGGAAACTATTTTATAGATGATGCCAAAACAAGAACAGTTTCCCTTCAGGGCTAGTGCCTCTGGTCTTAAATTATTTGTGAGTTACTCTCCTCTGGCCTGTCTTATTCTTCCATCAGGGTTTATTTGTCAGCCATTTTAGCATGTCTGCCTATGGATCCCCCTTTTTCAATGCAATAAGGAGTGTTGCATTTCAAGCCCTTTAGAAAACAGGTGCCTCCCCCTGGCTCAGCTCGAGCTGGATAACAGTTTGAGCATGTGGAAGGTGCCTTTGAAGTGTTGGAAGCTTGGCTGGCTGTTACATACATACAGTGCAGGATATAACCTGTACAGCTAAAGCTACTGCATCGCAGTTATACTAAGATTACCTAACAGAACTGTGCTTCCTGATTGATTGCTACCATTATCATTGCCTTGTTCTACTTTTAGATGTATTGCTGCATCTGTGATTTTCACATCCAATGAGTGTGCTTTGATTTTTCATGTATGTTTTCTATTTTTTTGCCTCTGGCCACAGTCATTGCTGAAAGTGGTATTATAACCATCCACATACCCAGCTTAATAGACTAGGGGGAAACAAATAATTGATCAGCCAGAGTCAATTACTGTGCACAAAATCTGATTTCTTTTTATTTTTTGCTCTTTCAGGTAACTTGCATACCTTTTCTAATGGGGCCCGGTACAGTTATCAGCAGCATCATCATCGTACCGCACATGAACAGCAAGAGGAGAGAGCTGATGTACGTAACCATTTTGATGTATAAAAAATGTGTTAATTCTTAGCAAAGCCTAACTGAGAATACCTGTGTTGCTGTTTTGAGTTATTCATATTTGAAAATACTCTGCTGTCTGACTAGAACTTTCTGCTGTCTAAATAATCTGTTTTGTCATGGGAAAACAGGTTATGCCTTGCAGTAAAATAAGTTAATCCGTTTCACTCAGTTTTCTACAAAAGATCAAAGTAAGAGCTGGGACAAAGCAGATGTTCTTCATCTCACATTGCTGCAGTCCTGACACTTGGGTAGTCCGCTGTCCCAGTCGGCCCGAATACCAAAGTATAAGGCTGACGTCGGTCAAGGCACATTAGTCTGACGTCAGGACGTCAGGGTACAAATGCGCATGACCGACGTCATTTCCTCAGTCTTTTTTGCCGCATGGTCCGATGCAGACGCAGTTTTGCAAGTGCGGGTTGGCGTTCTGAGATTTTCCGAAGTCGGAGTTTCAGACCGAATCCAAGTTGGCTAAGTACCCCGTTGGGGAATATTTTGGTTTTTTCTTGCCTCAGTATTTTACCGGATGTCAGAAAAAGTGAATAACTGTATTTCTTGTGGGAAACAGATACCTCATAGGGATTACCATACCTTGTGTATACCTTGCTTAGGGCCTGAGCACGACATTGTTGGCTGTCGCTCTTGTGCTAGATTTAACAAGCGCACTATAAAGAAGATTAGATTGTGCCAGGTTAGTTTTGGGAAGCGGTGTAATTATAAAATGCCGTCGGATGCTCCGGCGCCCGCTTCGAAAAAAGCGCAAGGACAAAACAGCAAAGCCTAGGCTGGAAGAACCGTCCGGACGTCGGTTCTTTAGAGGCTCGGTGGAGCCAGAGGTTCAGCCAGAAATTTCTTTGGAATCCCAGGGAGACTTTATTACTGCAAGATGTGACCTCTCAGGAGGTAGGCCAGGCAGAAGGGGCTTCTCAGGTAGCTGTTCTTCCCTCCTTCCTAAGGTGGTTAGGCCCTCCTGCTGTTTCCAAGGCTTCTCCCAGGGGCAGGCCAGGTTTTGTTTCAGGTGTTACCCCTAGTTCTTCAGGGTCTGTACCTAAGAAGCATATGCTTAAGATGGCAGAAGATTTGATTACAATGATTAGAGGTTCTATGGCCCTCCTGATAAGAGGCCTAGGGTGGAACCTGAGCTTGGGAGTTTTGAGCAGTGTTCGGATGCTTCTGAGTCTTGGCTGAAGACTTGCAGGAGTATTCCCCTTATTCTGATTCTGATGTAGATGATTCTACTCCTTCTGCTTCTCCTCCTGAGGATTTTTCATTTTCAGAGACTCTTCATTCCATGAGGGAGCATTTTAAATGGGAAGGTCAGGATTTCTCTGATTCCAGGAAAAGGCTTAGGGAATTTTGTTTCTACCCCAGCATAGGCCTTTAGCTATACCTCCTGTTCTAGATGTGGTGGAGGATATTTTGCAGAGGCTTCTCTGAACCCTGATTCTTTGCCTCCTGCTCCAGTTAAACCGGATAGATATTATAGGGTGCCTGAAGCTCATAAGTATCTTTTAAGAGTCCTAGGGCAGACCCAGAAACTGTTTCACAGGGGCCTAAAGGTGTTAAGGCTTCTGTTGTTAAAAATCCTGTTCCTCGGATAAAGAGGCAAGGGCTTTGAATAGATGGGGAAAGAAAGTGTATACTTCTTCCACTTTGGCCATGAGCTTTGAATTGCCAGTTTCACATGTTGAAATACCAAAATTATCTCCTTTCACAATTAAAGTCTAAGGTAGATGCTTTGGCGGAAGGTATTGAGTGTAAAGAGTTGCAGGATTTAGTTCATGTTTCTGAACAGGTGGGTAAGCATTCTTTGCAATGTGGTTTTGATCCCGTGCAGGCCTCTTGAGGGTGGCTGCCACTGGTTCGTTCTTCATGAGGCACGCCTGGCTGAGGGATCAGAATTTAGCTGAGCATGTGAAGACAAGGATTTTAGATGCTCCTTTACAATCTGATGTGTTGTTTGGTTCGCCTGTGGAAGCAGTTCTAAAGAAAATGGAAGACAAGGCTAGGTCTATGCAGACTGTTAAAGATTTTTTGCAGGTTCAGCCTCCGAAGTTTAGTAGAAATTGGCCTACCAAGGGGTGGACATATCCTGCTTATGATTCCCAGTCTAGGGGTAGGTCTAGACGTGGTAGGGGCAGAGCTCAAGGTTCTTTTAGGCCTAGAACAGGGAGTTAACCTGCTCAGTCTTCTGGTGAGGGCAGGGGTCAGTCCTTTCGTAAACAGACCCAATGACCTGCCTTTTCAGCTGCCAGAATCTTCTCGTCTGGCAGCACCTTTGGGAGGAAGGTTGACACTTTTCAAAGAAAACTGGAGTTTAATTACCCAAGACAGATGGGTATTGGATATCATTCACCACGGTTACAGGTTTTATTTCCATACCTTCCCTCCTTTCAAAGGCATGCCAGACATTCCTCCTCAACAAAGGAAAGAGGCTCACAGGCAAATTTCTCTGTTGCTCCAAATAGGGGCCATTCAGCCGGTTCCTGTGCCAGAAAGGGGCCTAGGATTTTATTCTCGCCTGTTCCTAGTACCAAAAAGGGGAACACGTGCGGACCAGTTTTGGATGTCCCTATCGTCAACACTTATCTGGACATTCCGAAGTTCAAGATGTTGGCGTTACATCAGCTTTTACCTCTGCTGGGCAAAGATCACTGGATGGTAACTTTGGATCTCAAGGAAGCTTACCTTCATGTTCCTATCAGAATAATTTGCAGGAAGTATCTGCGTTTTCGAGCTGGGAATTCTCATTATCAGTTCTCTGCATTGCCCTTTGGCTTATCTACTGCTTAGAGTATTCACAAAGGTTCTGGCTCCAGTGATAGCCTTCTTCAGGCTAAAAGGAATACAAATCTATCCTTATTTGGACGATTGCCTACTTCTGGCTCAAGGAAGGGATGTGCTTCTTCAGCATTTGGAATATGTGATAGCAGTGCTAAGATGCCTAGGGTATTCTGTGAGCGAAATAAAGTCCAGTCTAGTACCCTCTCAAGACATGTGCTTTCTGGGTGTGAGACTGAATACAGCAACAGATGGCCTTTTTAACCCCGGACAAACAAAAGAATCTTTCTCTTTACTTCCATCAACTATCTCATCAGTCCGGGCTGACTGCAAGGACAGTCCTTCAAGCCTTAGGGTTCATGGCATCTTGTATTCTGGTACTTCCCAATGCCAAACTGCATATGAGGAAGCTACAATGGTATCCCAAAATGTATGGACACAGCACTGCCAGGATTTGGACACTGTCATTCAAATAATACCTTGCATTCAAAAGGAATTTTTGTGGTGGGCTCAGGAATGTCACCTAAACAAGGGACTCTCTGTGACCCGGCCAGAGGCGAGTCAGATTCTAACGACAGATCGTCAGACACAGCTTGGGAGCTCATCTGAATGGAAAGTGGATACAAGACAAGTGGCCTGCCAGACTGCAGCATCTACATATCAACATGAAGGAGATGTTAGCAGTCCAGTTTGCATTACTGGCTTTCAGGGATTTACTTCTTCCAGGGCAGGTGTTGATTCTAACAGACAACACAACTGTCATGTGGTACATCAACAAACAAGGGGAACACATTCTTATCCTCTATGCAGGCAAGCAATGATTTTGTGGGAGACTGCGTTAAGCTTGCAACTGAATCTTCAAGCAAGGTTTCTGAACTCCTTAGCAGATGTGTTAAGCAGGCAAATCATGGATCCCCACGAGTGGAAACTGGATCTTCATGTATTTCAGACATTGACAGTGTCCTGGGGAACTCCAGACATAGCTCTGTTAAACTTCTCCACTAAACCACCAGCTGCCAAAGTTTTGCACGAAAAGGTTTCATCACACAGCCTGGAAAGTGGATGCTCTTTCTTTCAGTTGGAAAAATCTTCATGTGTATGCCTTTCCACCTCTGCCTCTCCTCCCAAAGGTACTCCTGAAGGTCAGACAAGACAAGCCAAGGATGATTTTGATAGCTCCAGATTGGCCTCGGCAGCACTGGTACCCATTGCTGAGGAGTCTGGTAAGGAAGCCTCCATGGCCCTTACCTTTGGTTCCACACCTATTGTCTCAGAAGGACGGGCATCTACTCAATGTCAAGCTTCACTCTCTTCATCTAACAGCCTGGCATATTCTGTTTTGAACCATAGCAGGTCTCAGCTTCCTCAACAAGTTTTGAATGTGATTATGGAAGCCAGAAGGCCTAGTACAAGGAAAGTGTACGAGGAAAATGGAAGAGATTTTTATTTTGGTGTACAGCAAAGGATTTGGATGTTTCGAGCCAAATTTGAGTGTGGCTCTTCAATATCTTACTGAGTTATTGGACAAAGGTTTGTCTTTCTCTTCCATTAAGATTCATGCTGCAGCAATTTCAGCTCACTATGATTGTGACCCACCATTGTTTTCTCATCCTTTGTTCAAGCAATTTCTTAGAGGGGCAAAGAATATAAGACCCCAGAGAGCTCCTACTCCTGCTTGGGACCTCAATTTTGTGTTGGAGAAACTCACTCTACAACCTTTTGAGCCTGCAGCTACTGCTGAATTGAAATATTTGTCATGGAAGACTGCTTTTTTGTTAGCCATTACCTCTGCAAGAAGGGTGTCTGAGTTGCAGGCCCTTATGGCGGTTGAGCCTTTCCTGTTTTTTCGTGGGATAGGGTATCTTCGTACTAATCCTTCCTTTATGCCTAAAGTGGTTTCTAGTGTGGCTTTAAACCAAACTATTCATTTGCCTACCTTTTATGCAAATCCCCAAAATAAGGGGAAAAGATTTTGCACACTTTAGATGTACACAGGCAATTCGTTATTATTTAAGCAGGACTAAGGATTTTAGGCAGTCTCAGCAGTTGTTTGTTTCTTTTGCTTTGAGTTCTCAGGGTAAGCCTGTGTCAAAACAAACTATTTCTAAGTGGATTGGGTTTTGCATTACTTTCTGTTACTCCCATCATGGCAAGGAGATTCCAGCTGGGATTAGGCCTCATTCCACTAGGGCTACTGCCACTTCTACAGCATTTCTAAGGGGGGTGGCAACTAAAGATATTTTGGAGGCAGCTACTTGGAGTTCAGTGCATACCTTCTCTAAGCATTACCACCTTCCTCTCTACTCTAAATCTAGGGCTGGTTTTGCCACTGCTATTTTACAGGGCATGTTGTCAGCTCCTGCTTCTTTGTGATTTGCCATCCTCCCTTACCTCTGCTTTGGGATTCTACCCAAGTGTCAGGACTGCAGCAATGTGAGATGAAGAACATAGTACAGTTTTGTACCTACCATAAATGTAGATGTTAGAAGATCCACATTGCTGCAGTCAATTTCCCTCCTTCCCCTCTGTGTGTAGGGGTGGTTGTGTGGGTAGGTTTGTATCATATTGACTTTGTATATATTGTACATATATTTGGTACAGGGGTGTTTGGTGTGTTGTTGTTTTTTGGTTTGGCCTTATCCTTTTAGGGTCTTCTGACATCTGGGGCAAGAAAAGACTGAGGAAATGACGTCGGTCATGCGCATTTGTACCCTGACGTCCTGACGTCAGACTAATGCGCCTTGACCGACGTCAGCCTTATACTTTGGTATTCGGGCCGACTGGGACAGCGGACTACCCAAGTGTCAGGACTGCAGCAATGTGGATCTTCGAACATCTACATTTATGGTAGGTACAAAACTGTATTTTACATCAGCTTAGCTCTGATGTTCTTTGTGTTTCACTGTTGCAGTCATTACATTTGAGTTATCTGCCTGCAGGTAGCCCTCAGCCGGCCTGAATATAAAAGTCTTGATTCCTGCGTCGGATGCTGTCTCTTCTTCCATGACGTCTGGTCGTCAGGGGTATCAAACATGCAGCTGACGCCATTACATCAGTCTTTCTTGCCGCGCAGTGCTCGAAGCAGTAGTTGTTCGCAAGTGCCGGTCGGCCGACTCCTGAAATTTTCGTTTTCGAGTTTCAGAATTGAAGTTTTCGAAAGAAAGCTAAGTACCCCGTTGGGGATCCTTTTTCTTGCTCTTAACCGATGTCAGTAAAAGTTAACAATTGTCTTACCTGTGGAAAGCAAATACGCAATAAAGATTTTCATTTGTACTGCATTCCTTGCTTAGGCCCAGACCACGACATCCCTCTCTGTCGGTTTTGTGCCTTATTCAACTCCCGAACTATTCGTTGTCTGACTATTTTCATAGCAAATTATTTTGGTACTCTGTTTAAGTATCTGGAAGTGGCTTCGGTAAGCCATCCGACTACCGATATTCCGAAAAAACATAAAGATAAAAGACAGAGATAGACAGCATAGGTCCAAAACTGCCGACGACGCTACCGTTAAGCTAGTCGCCAGTTCACCGGTACTCAGTGAGGCGCATTCGCAGGCCCTGATACCCGCTACTTCAGATTTGCAGGCCTCTACTTGCTTCTTCGACTATGGAACCTCTGCGGATGTCTCTACCTTGGATGGCTCTGGAGCCACTGTGCAGACACCAGCTTCTGAGGGTGTATTCAGGCCTACAGATTTGCATTTTAAACCGATGCCATCTTCTTCATCAAGGCCTAAAACTCGACCCACGCCTAGGAAACCAACGTCCAGTATGCTGCGAGATGCTTTTTCGACTATGGAACCTCTGCGGATGTCTCTACCTAGGATGGGTCTAGAGCCGCTGTGCAGGCACTGGCTTCTGAGGGTGTATTCAGGCCTACAGATTTGTGTTTTAAACCGATACCATCTTCTTCATCAAGGCCTAAAACTCGACCCACGCCTAGGAAACTGACGTCCAAACCGCATGGTCAGGCCCATATGCTTAAACAAATGCTTAGAATGGCTGAAGACCTTATTACTTTAATTAGGGGAAGCCAGCCTTCCGCCTCTAAGAGACCTAGAACTGATTT
The DNA here is from genome assembly GCF_019279795.1 of Protopterus annectens. Taxonomy (NCBI): domain Eukaryota; kingdom Metazoa; phylum Chordata; order Ceratodontiformes; family Protopteridae; genus Protopterus; species Protopterus annectens. The sequence continues at coordinate 869,735,677 of NC_056728.1, read as the reverse complement.
TCCTTCTGATTCTTCTGATCAGGATTCTGAAATTTCTGATGTTCCTTGTGTTACCCTGCTGCAGTCATCACACTTGGGTTATCCTGTCGTCAGGCGGTCCCACAGTCGGCCTGAATTCCAAAGTCTTGGTCCGGCGTCGGTTGCTGTTGCTTCTTCTCTGACGTCAGTGCACCAGGGGTATATAAGAGGCATCCAACGCCATTTTCTTCAGTCTTTCTTGCCGCGCGGTGCCCGAAGCAGAAGCAGTTCGCAAGTGCCGGTCGGCCGACACCTGAGATTTTCGAATCTGGTTTCAGTCCGAAGTCTTCAAAGCTAAATACCCTGTTGGGGAACCTTTTCTTGCCTCAGTCCTATGTCAGAAAAAGCTAACAATTGCATTTCTTGTGGGAAGCAAATACCTCATAAGGACTTTCATTCTTATTGTATACCTTGCCTAGGCCCAGACCACGACGTCACTGGTTGTCTGTTTTGTGCTAAGTTCAATAAGCTGACTATAAAGCGACGCTTTGATTTCGCACGACACTACTTCGGTAGGAAATTTAATTACACTATGCCGTCGGAGCAACTGACTACCGGCATGCATAAAAAATGCAAAGATAAAGACAGGCAGCCTAGATCCAAGCCAGACTCCGAGGTCTCGGCTGGGCCGGTCGCTGGTTCTCTGGTTTTCAGTGGGGCGCCTACACAGCCCCTGGCTACCGCAGAATTGGAACCCCAGACCGCTTCGGATTCTCTAGCAGAGAGTTCTAGGCCAAAGCAGCCATTTTCTTTAGGCCCTACTGACGACATTGCAGAAGGAGAAGCTGGTGCTGTAGAAACACCTTCGGTTTCAGAAGGTGTCTTCAGACAGACTACTCTCACCATAAAATCTTATGCTAAGCTTAAGGCTCCTCTAAAACCAAAAAAGACTGCACTTCAGTCTCCAGTTCAAGGCCCATGCCTAAGAAACAGATGCTTAAAATGGCTGAAGATTTGATTTCTTTAATCAGGGGTTCCCAACCCCCCCCCCAACAAAAGGCCTAGACAAGAAGAGGATTATGCCTCCTCTGATCAAGTGTCTATTTCCTCAGGCTCCTCTGAGGAACAGGATTACTCCTTTCCCCCTTATGAAGATTCTAATGCTGAAGATTCCATTCCCTCAGCTTCTCCCCCTGAAGACTATTCCTGTGGGGAAACCTTACATACCATGAGGGAACATTTCCACTGGGAAGGTCAGGACTACTCCGACTCAAACAAAAGGCTCCGTGAGTTTCTTTTACTCCCCCAGCACAGACCACTTGCTATCCCCCCAGTTTTAGACATTGTCGATGATGTTTACTTTGGAATCTAGTCTAAATCCAGATTCTCTGCCTCCTGTTCCAGCCAAACCAGATAGATACTATAGAGTGCCTAACTCACACAAATTCCTTTACAAAAGCCCTGTTGCTGATCCAGAGACAATCTCCCAGGGTCCCAAAGGGGCTAAGGCTTCTATGGCTAAAAATCCTGTACCCTCTGAAAGGGACTCCAGAGCACTAGATAGGTGGGGGAAGAAGGTTTACACCTCAGCTACTCTAGCTATGAGAGCGCTAAATTGTCAATTTCACATGCTTAAATACCAGCAATTCCTAATGTCACAACAGTCTGAATTCAAGGAAATGCAGGATCTGTTGCATGCAGCTGAACAGGTGGGCAAACATACTTTACAATGTGGATTTGATTCCTTGTAAGCTTCCTGTAGAGCAGCTGTTACTGGGTCTGTTATACGTAGGCATGCTTGGTTAAAGGAACAAACTCTGCCTGATCATGTTAAAGCAAAGTTACTAGATGCCCCCTTACAGCAGGATGTCTTATTTGGGGTTAAAGCAGAAGAGGTTTTAAAGAAAATGGAGAATAAGGCAAAATCTATGCAGACGGTCAAAGATTTCTTACAGGTACAGCCCCCACGCTTCAGCAGAAATTGGCAAACAAAAAATTGGTCCTTTCCAGCTTCTGACAGACCACAGAGGGGTAAATACAGGTGCTCAAGGGGCAGAGGACAAGTACAAATCCCTTACAAACCTCGCCAATGGGGCACTGCAACACAGAAGGGAGGAGAAGACAGGTCACAAACTACTAGAAGGCAAACACAATGACTTACACCTCAAACTGCCAAGCAAAACTCTCTTGGCAGCTCCCTTGGGAGGAAAATTAGCACTTTTTGCAGACAACTGGTACATCGTCACAAAGGACAAATGGGTCTTAGACATTATCTCACAAGGATACAGATTCCATTTCCACACCTTGCCAAGGATAAAAGGAATGCCAAACCTGCCATAAAATCAATGGGCAGAGGCACAAAAACAAATTACAGCTCTCATGGACATGAGAGCCATTCAACTGGTACCTACACAGGAACAAGGCCAAGGATTTTACTCAAGGCTCTTTCTAGTCCCCAGAAAGGACAATGCTTGGAGACCCATTCTGGACCTTTCAATTCTAAACACCTTCTTGCAAGTACCCAAATTCAAGATGCTAACACTACAGCAGCTTCTTCCCATGTTGGGCAAGAAAGCTTGGCTAGTAACGTTGGACCTCAAGGAGGCGTACCTGCATGTCCCTATCAGACAAAATTGCAGAAGATGCCTCTGTTTCATTGCAGGTTCAACCCATTACCAATTCTCAGCACTGTCCTTTGGCTTATCTACTGCGCCCAGGGTCTTCACAAAATGCCTGACACCAGTAATTGCATACTGCAGACAAAGAGGAATTCAAATATACCCATACCTGGACGACTGCCTCATCCAAGCAGAAAGCAAGGACAACATTCTCTTACAACATCTGGCTTTTGTAAAACACCTTCTAAGTTGCCTAGGGTACACAGTAAATGAAAAGAAATCAAAACTAGTGCCCTCACAAAATATGACATTCCTGGGTGCCAGCTTGAATACAACGGCCCAGATGGCTTATCTGACGCCAGACAAACAACTACAACTAACTCAATACTTCAAAACAGTGGCAACAAAGACCCAACTCCCTGCAAGAAAAATTCTGCAGGCCTTGGGCTTCATGGCATCTTGCATACTACTAATACCATTTGCAAAACTGCATAGGAGGAAATTACAATGTTACCTAAAAAGCGTATGGACTAAACACAGCCACAGCTTGGAAACAATGATTCCTCTCATTCCCTGCCTTCAACAGGAGTTTCTATGGTGGTCACAGGCATGTCACCTCAACAAGGGTCAGCCTTTCACCTTACCCCCAGCCAGGCAAACTATGACAACAGATGCATCGGACTATGCCTGGGGGGCACACATGGCAGGACGGTGCGTTCAAGGCATATGGACTGCAGATCAAAGGAATCTGCACATCAATCAGAAAGAAATGCTAGCTGTACAGAATGCCCTGACAGCCTTCAAGGACCTCTTACATCCAGGACAGCTTACAATAAGGATAGACAACACCACAGTAATGTGGTACATAAACAAACAAGGGGGTACACACTCCTACCCTCCATGCAGGCAAGCAATGACCTTGTGGAACACAGCACTGGCTTATCAAGTTCAATTACAAGCTCAATTCCTGCCAGGAAAAAAGAACACATTGGCAGATGACCTAAGCAGAAACATCATGGACCCCCATGAGTGGAAACTGGATCCTCAAGTATTTGCAATGATAACTCAAAAATGGGGGCACCCAGACATAGACCTGTTTGCCAGCCCCTAAAACTATCAGCTAACAAAATTTTGCACAAGGACATTTCACCATCAAGCTTGGAAAGTGGATGCACTCTCATTCAGTTGGAAAATGCTGACAGTATATGCCTTCCCTCCATTGCCCCTTCTCACAAAGGTGCTGCTAAAAGTCAGGATGGAGAGACCCCGAATGATACTCATTGCCGCAGACCGGCCACGCCAGCACTGGTACCCACTATTAAGGAATATGGCCCAGGGCCCACCATGGATTTTACCACAAATTGCTCATCTGCTCACACAGCAAGACAGTCAGATTCTACACAAGCCAGCTCAAAACCTTAAATTTGGCTGCATTGCAAATCACCTAAGCAACCAGCCAGCTCCTCTTTCACAAGCTGTTATGGAGGTTATTCTGGAAGCCAGGAGGCCCAGTACCAGAAAAGCCTACTCAGACAAATGGAAAAGGTTTTGCGCCTGGAACAAAGCTAAAGGCCAAAATACCCTTCAGCCGGACATACCTCAGATTCTACAATATTTAACTGAGATGTTACACAAAGGCCTTTCTTTTTCATCTATTAAAATCCACGCCTCAGCTATTTCAACTCACTACAACACGGATCCTCCCTTATTTTCACATCCACTACTAAGGCAGTTTCTCAGAGGGGCCAAAAGCATTAGGCCTCCCAGGAGAGCACCAACACCAACTTGGGACCTCAATTTTGTTCTGGAAAAACTTACGCTACCTCCTTTTGAACCAGCTTTCTCAGCTGACTTAAAGTTTATATCATGGAAGACTGCCCTGCTGCTAGCAATTACTTCAGCCAGAAGAGTCTCAGAGCTTCAGGCATTAATGGCAGTAGAGCCTTTCCTCATTTTTCATCAAGACAGTTTCTCTACGAACTAACCCCTCCTTTATGCCTAAGGTGGTATCCAGTGTGGCTCTAAATCAAACCATCCATTTACCCACCTTCTTTCCAAATCCACAGAACAAAGGAGAAAGACTCCTGCATTCCTTGGACATTCACAGGCAGTTACATTACTACTTGGATAAAACTAAGGTTTTCAGAAAATCTGACCAGCTTTTTGTATCCTATGCTACAGCATCACAAGGAAAGGCTATCTCAAAACAGACCATTTCCAAATGGATAGGACATTGCATACATTTTTGCTACACCCACCATGGAAAACCAGTTCCTGCTAGCATAAGGCTCAATTCTACCAGGGCAGCAGCTACATCTACAGCCTTCCTCAGAGGGGTCCCAACCAAGGATATTCTGGAAGCTGCAACTTGGAGTTCAGTACACACCTTCACCAAACACTATTACTTACCACTTTACTCTAAGACTAGAGCTGGCTTCGCCACTGCAGTTTTGCAGGGCCTTCTAGCCTCCTCTAACCCTGTTTGACTCCACCTTCCATCCTTAGCTTTGGGATTCTACCCAAGTGTGATGACTGCAGCAGGGTAACACGATGAACATAGTACAGTTTTGTACCTACCATAAATGTAGATGTTCGAGTGTATACCCTGCTGCAGTCCAGGTTACCCTCCCTCCATCCCCTCTAACCTTTCAATACCTTAAAATCTGATACAACCTTTGTGGTGTATTTACTTATAGCTGGAGGGATGTTTTGTTTGTGATAAACTTTTATTATTGGTACTGTCTACTGACCACCTTTTGGGGGGGGCACCTGACATCTGGGGCAAGAAAAACTGAAGAAAATGGCATTGGATGCCTCTTATATACCCCTGGCGCACTGACATCAGGGAAGAAGCAACAGCAACCGACGCCGGACCAAGACTTTGGAATTCAGGCCGACTGCGGGACCGCCTGACAACAGGATAACCCAAGTGTGATGACTGCAGCAAGGTATACACACCCAACATCTACATTTATGGTAGGTACAAAACTGTACTTTTCTTCTGATTACTAGGATTTGCCCTTATCTACCTATGAGGATTCTGATGCAGAGGATTCCATTCCCTCTGCTTCCCCTTCAGAAGATTTTTCTTTTGGTGAAACCTTGCACACTCTTAGGGAGCATTTCCGCTGGGAAAGCCAGGATTACTCTGACTCCAAAAAGAGGCTTAGGGAATTCTTGCTCCTCCCTCAACACAGGCCTTTAGCTATCCCTCCTGTTCTAGACATTGTAGATGATGCCTTCTTGGAATCTGGCCTGGCCCCAGACACTTTACCTCCATCTCCTAGAAAACCTGACAGGTATTACAGAGAACTTGACTCTCACAAGTTCCTCTTCAAGAATCCTACTGTGGATCCAGAGACCGTTTCCCAAGGACCAAAGGGCATTAAGGCTACTGCTGCCAAAAACCCTACCCCCTCTGATAGAGATTCCAGGGCCTTGGACCGATGGGGTAAGAAGGTATACACTTCTGCTACTTTGGCCTTTAGGGGCTTAAATTGCCAGTTTCATATGTTAAAGTATCAGCGGCATATTTTGGGACTACTTAAATAGAAAATGATGTTGATTCCCGACTGTTGAACGTAAAGAATTACAGGATTTAATGCATTCTGCTGAACAAGTTTGTAAACATACTTTGCAATGTGGTTTTGACTCTTTAGAAGCATCTTGGGCTGCTATCACTGGGTCTGTACTTAGAAGGCATGCTTGGCTTAAGGAGCAAAACTTGCCAGATCATGTTAAAGCTAAATTACTGGATGCTCCCTTAAACCAAGACCGCCTGTTTAGCAACAAAGCAGAAGAAGTCCTTAAAAAGATGGAGGAAAAAGCTAAATCTATGCAAACTGTTAGATTTCCTGCAAGTACAGCCTCACAGATTTAGTAGGCATTGGCCTTCTAAGAACTGGTCCTTTCCAGTCTCTTCCAGGCCTTCTCAGTCCAAACCCAGGAACATCAGACCACCTAGGTTACAGTTTCAGGCTACACACAGGCCTAAACAGTGGGGGGCTCCCACTTCCAAAGCTGGAATTAGCAAGACACCCCCCATGGAAAAATGTCACAATGACTTAACCTTAACCCTTCCAAGCCCTGCTCAGCTGCCTGCTCCCTTAGGAGGAAAGCTCTCCCTGCATGCAAAAAACTGAGAACTCATTACCCAGGACAAACTGGTTTTAAATATAGATTTCCAAGGATACAGATTCCACTTTCACACCTTACCAACCCCAAACGGTTGGCCAGACTTACCCCCAAATCAGTGGGCAGAGGCTCAACAGCAGGTTCCCTCTCTTCTAAGTATCAGGGCTATTCAACCTATCCCAGCAGAAGAAGGGGGACAAGGTTTTTACTCAAGACCTTTCCTGGTACCCAGAAAAGACAGCTCCTGGTGTCCTATCCTGGACCTCTCTATTCTAAACACCTTTTTGGTAATCCCAAAATTCAGAATGCTAACACTTCAACAGCTGCTCCCTATGCTGGGCAAAGCTGCCTGGTTGGTAACCTTAGATTTAAAGGGAGCTTACCTGCACATTCTAATAAGGGAATCTTGCAGGAAATACCTACGCTTCAGAGCAGGCTCCATGCACTATCAGTTCTCTGCACTTCCCTTTCTAGCTCCAGCCATTGCATTTTGCAGGCAGAGAAATATTCAGATATACCCATATCTGGACGATTGTCTGATTCAGGCAGAAAGCCAGGACTTGCTATTAAAACATCTGGCATTTGTAAGGAAACTTCTAACCTCGCTGGGATACACCATAAACAAAAAGAAATCTCACCTAGCACCCTGCCAACAGATTGTATTCCTGGGAGCAAGCTTGAACACAACTTCCCAGATGGCTTTCCTCATGCCCGAGAAACAAGTTTATTTGGCAGCCTACTTCAAACTACTGGCCGCAAAGACTCTGCTATCTGCAAGGAAAATTCTTCAAGCCCTGGGGTTCATGGCCTCTTGCATTCTACTAATTCCATATGCAAGACTGCATATGAGGAAACTACAATGGTATCTAAATTATGGTGCCAACATTCTCAGGACCTAGAAACAATGATTCCTATCATTCCTTGCATAAAGACAAGAGTTCCTTTGGTGGGCAGAGGCCTGCCACCTCAACAAGGGGCTCCCTTTCAATCTACCTCCTGCCGCCCAAACCCTAACAGACGCATCAGACTATGCATGGGGGGCTCACTTGGCAGGGCAGTGCATTCAGGGCAAATGAAACCCGAGTCAGATGCACCTGCATATCAACCAAAAAGAAATGTTAGCTGTACAGAATTCCCTGACAGCCGTCAAGGACCACATCCTTCCAGGACAATTATTGGTAAAGACAGACAACACGACAGTTATGTGGTACATAAACAAGCAGGGGGGAACCCACTTGTACCCTCTCTGCAGACTAGCCATGGCTCTGTGGAACACAGCCATGAGCTACCAAGTGCATCTACAAGCTCAATTCCTGCCAGGCAAGCTAAATTCATTGGCAGATGACCTAAGCAGAAATCTCATGGACCCACACGAATGGAAACTGGAACCAAAAATATTCAACTTCTTGAGGAACAAATGGGGGGACTCTAGAAATAGACCAGTTTGCCTCCCCCCAGAACTACCAATTGGACAAATTCTGCGCAAGGACTCCCCACAGTCAAGCTTGGAAAGTGGATGCCCTGTCCTTTACCTGGGAAAGCCTCTGTTTATGCCTTTCCCCCTCTGCCTCTCCTCTCAAAGGTTCTGCTAAAGACAGGACAAACCAAGGACATTACCGATTGCACCAGACTGGCCATGCCAGCATTGGTAGCCCCTCTTGCGCAGTATGATACTGCTGGAGGCATGGTACCTACCTCAGACACCTTCCCTGTTATCCCAGCACGTGGGCCAGATTCTGCACCCTCAGCTTCAAACCCTGAACCTTGCAGTCTGGCTAATCTCTTGAGCTCTCCAGTAGCATCCCTTAGTAAGCGGGCGTTAGATGTTATTCTGGAAGCAAGGAGGCCTAGCACTAGAAAATCCTATGCTGAAAAGTGGAAAATATACTGTTCCTGGAGCCAAACTCAGGGGATGGGCACAACAATGCCCAGCTTACCTCATATTCTTCAGCACTTAACAGAAATGCCCCACAAGGGCCTATCCTTCTCGTCAATTAAAATTCATGCCTCTGCCATTTCAGCACATTGTAATACTGAACCCACCCCTCCTGTCACCCCCTGCTAACGCAGTTCCTCACAGGTGCCAGAAATGTAAGACCACCCCAGGCGAGGCCATACTCCAGCCTGGGACCTTAACTTTGTATTGGAAAAGCTCACTCTCCCTCCATTTGAACCAGCTGCAACTGCAGAGTTGAAATTCCTTTCTTGGAAAACAGCCTTCCTTCTAGCCATTACTTCAGGCAAGAAGAGTGTCTGAATTACAGGCCCTCATGGCAGTGGAGCCCTTCATTATCTTCCATGCAGACAGGGTTTCCCTCAGGACCAATCCTTCCTTTATGCCCAAGGTGGTGTCTAGTGTGGCCCTAAATCAGTCCATTCATTTGCCTACTTTTTCCCGAGGCCACAAAACAAAGGTGAATGAATACTGCACTCTTTGGACATGCACAGACAACTTAGATTTTATTTGGACAGAATCAAGCCTCTCAGAAAATCTGAACAGCTGCTAGTTGGCTTTGCTGCAGGGGCAGAGGGGAAGGCCATTTCAAAGCAAACCATTTTTAAATGGATAGCCCATTGCATTCATTTCTGCTATAAGCACCATGGAAAAAGTACCCCACAGGGGATAAGATCACATTCCACCAGGGCTGCATCTACCTCTACAGCTTTCCTCAGAGAAGTCACTACCAGGGACATCCTAGAAGCTGCTACCTGGAGCTCTGTACATACCGTCACCAAGCATTACCACATGCCTATTTTTTCTAAATCCATAGCTGGTTT